>NC_073307.1:117830177-117997677 GCF_027595985.1 Sorex araneus
TCATAAAGATAAAGGATTTCAGTACAAAACCTCCACAAAGACCTCTATTATCTTATCAGTCTTTGGTTACAACAGCTGAACCAATATGACTAAATTCTGAATGGCTTTTTTTCAAAACACTGAAACACTGGAATTTCTTTGTTTTCTCATCAGTCCGCTATTGTCATTGCTCCCATATGCTACTGTCCACTACTTAGTAAATAAAAATGTTTAATAAATGCAGCGATTGTGTTCTTAGAAATCACTTAAGGGCCGAAACACAGGAAGTTCCAGTGGCTCATGGAATGAGATACTGGCTGCGTGTCACCGAATGTATATGAGAATTTCCTTTTTTAAAATATGAATTAATCTTATTCAAAAATGTCTTAAAGATCTGATATATACCAAAGTGAAGAGACTACCCAAGAACTTATTAAGCTAATTTCAAACTCTCCTATCAATTTGGGGCACACACACCTCTTCTGCAGCTTCCCTCCATTCGAACTGCAAGAGGAAGTCTCTATTTCTGGACCCACTGAGGTCTATTCATGGTGCTGATCCCAATAGAGCAAGAACAATCCATGGAATTCTGCCATCCAGTCTCCCTTCACAGCTGGCCCTGCAGCCCATTGTGCTTTATTAGCCCATCCTTTGGGGATCCGGAAATGAAGGTATCCTCAACAACTCTCCTTCAGTAGAAGACAAACTGCCTTTAAATTACTACTCTCTATAGATGAACATTGTTCAATGGCTATCTTGCCATAATTCACACAGAAAAAAAATAGTCATTTCTGACCTCTTTAAAATATAGAATTCTTTGGTCCTTTTGGGAAACGAACAATATTATTTGTCTCAGTGTTGACACTACACATTACAGAATTGCCTTTTTCTCTCTTGAGAAGCTCCATCTGAGTTAAAAAATAGGAAAGAGAGCCAGACAGACAGAGAAAAAGAGCTACAAGGGATGAGTACATGCTTTGAATGTGGGAGGCCTGGGTTCAATCCTTGGCACTTCGTGGTCCCCCGAGCACCTCTGGAAGTAAATCCCAGGCACAGAGCTGGGAGTAATCTCAAAACAGGGAGAGGAGGCCCCAAAACTCTCCCATTTACACAACACTGAAACAACAGCAAAGAACTAAGAAAAATAGACCTTATTATAATTTTTAAATCTCTTAGAAACTACCTTATTTAATTTTCATTCTAAGTATTATATTGTCATTTTCATTTGGAAAACCCAGTTATCCGGAGGTAAAGAAACTCTTTCCCTGGGAGCATGTGGCCTCCTGGTTCGGAGCCCAAATACAAAGATTATGCAGACCACAGAATTCCCAAGCAGTCCAGATACAACATTTACAACACTCTGAAAGGTTGAGAAATACATTCAAATATTTGCACACATCAAGTCTGCTGCTGGCTTGGAGCAGAGTGTGCTGAGGCCAGAGCCAAGAGAAAGTTACCTGGAGAAATCTAGGAAGTCCTTCTAGCTAGGTTTGAGGACTCTCCCAGGAGCAAGCAAGGCTCAGGACAGTTGTCTGATGTGTAGACAGACACAGCTACATGAAAACACACCATATGCCTAGCTCATTTTTCAGGGTGCTTTTACAACATATCTGTCACTGTCACTGTCACTGTCACTGTCATCCCATTGCTTATCAATTTGCTCAAGCGGGCACCAGTAACGTCTCTCATTGAGAGACTTATTGTTACTGTTTTTGGCATATCCAATACGCCACGGGTAGCTTGCCAGGCTCAGCCCGGCGGGTGAGATACCCTCCGTAGCTTGCCGGAGTCTCCGAGAGAGGTAGAGGAATCAAACACGGATTGGCTGCGTGAAAGGCGAATGCCCTACCGCTGTGCTGTCGCTCCATCCCTACAACATATCTAGTGTGAATAAATGACAATAGCTGCTCTAGTCCAAGATTTCTCCTTCTACAATAACAGAACTTTAAACTTACGTAAAGCAATTTCTTATGACTCTTAAGAATCACTACAATCTATATTTAACTCATGATTTGATCTGAACTTAGAACCAAATTCAAATGATTAAGTTAAAAGAACTTAACATTGAATTAAAAAGAAACTATTGTTTTAGCCCTGAGATATGGTTCAAAGGAGTATGCATGGGATAGTAGAGGCCCTGAGTTTGATCCCTGGTACGGCATGGTCCCTCAACCCAGCATCCCAGGATGTGGCCCTGGTGTTTCCAATACTATAGGCAGAACATTTAAGTGCCTGACCTTGACATTGAACTTTCAGGCAAAAGTATTCCAGAGAGTGTCTCCCAAAGACCCTTTGCTCCAGCACCATTTGGTTGGGACCTAGGAAAACTTAGTTTTCTGGGGCCGGCGTGAGGGTACTGTAGGTAAGGTCTGGCATGTGGCTGACCGGGGTTCAATTCTTGGCACCCCATATGACCATCCAAGTTTGCCGGGTGTGAACCCTGAGCCGAGAGCCAGGAGTAAGTCCTAAGCAATGCCACATTTGGCCCCAAATCTTAAATAAATCAAATGAGTATTATAGTTTTCCTTTTTAAAGAGCACAGGCAATAGAAACTCTTTTATTACTGTTTTAAGGGTGAGAAAATTGAGGGCCATACAGATGTCCCAATGGGATGGAGAGCATGCTTTGTAGGTAGGAGGCCCAGGTTTGAGGCCCAGCACCTCCTGGTCTGCTTAGCACTGCTAAAAGTGAACATTTAATGCTAAGCCAAAAGATTTTCAGTACCAATAACAGGTACTGTTATTGACCCCCTTTTGTTTTAATGAAGAAATGAAGGCATAAAAAAATTCAGGCAACTATCCCAATTTCTAAATTCCTAAGCATTTTAAACCCTACTCCTAAAATTCATACACCCTTCAATCACACATGTTCTGTACTATTCAGCACGAAGTGGAAAGCAGGACTCCTAATTTATCTACATTCTCAAAATTACTTAACCAAACAAAATAAATCTTCTTCATATACATATCTGCATGTACATATAGTTTCCCAATGAAATTATGAACTGTGAGTGTTTTCCTAGGAATCCATGATATGCAAAGTTCTTTTGAATAGCTTTCGATGGAAGTTACAAATATCCAACTGTTTGTACTTCATATGCTATTACTCCTTTAATCTCCCACTAACACATTCCTTTGCTCTTTACCTGATCTTATTTTTGCCAAATTCTAAACTCCTGGTTCTGAGAACTCTCATCCTGTACATGTATGTTTACCTCCACTCGACTTTGTATACGGACCTGGATCTCAGATATTGATTGGACTTTCAGTTTTCCCCTACAGGCTGATTTGAGTGATTCTCTGGTCCACAGTGAACATTTCTTGCTCCTCATGGAATCCCTCCATTCCAGCTCTAGCACCGTGAAATGCACCTCTGCCCCAGCTGCTTATCAGCAATTAGATAGCCTTCCAGGCCACCGTATTTTCTTTGTTGTTTTGTGGCTATAAGGACACCCCACTGGGCCTGGCTACTGTCAGTGCTGATCTTGATGAAAAGGTGTGCTATAAAACTTGAAATTAAAATGAAGCCAAACAACAACTATGGGAAATTGTTTATTTGTGTCTTTACATAATCATAGATAGTTCACCATTTCCCAAATTATAGTGCTCGAGTATCTGATCAGATAATAGGACAGTAATAGAGATTCCACCCATCACCGACTCAGATTATGAGTCTGGAGAGGGAGAATGGAAATTTTATATTGATTCTAAAATTGCTTTTTCTTTGATTGTTCTTTTATGGTTGAATACAGCTAAATAAATACTATGTCCTTTTCATTCTCGATTTTTACTTTAACAATAATTTCTGTTATAATAGGTGTTATCATTGTATGATGGGGACACATTATGTTTGGAAAGCTTTTTTGAAGATTATCTAATGCTTCCTTTGTAGAATTCACAATACTCAGGGCATAAATATTAAGAAATGAGAAGAAAAAAACCAGAAACAATCAATGTTATCTGATTATACAATTATTTTGAACATTTTGTTAATGTATAACCTGAATAAACTATTAAAAAAACACTTCTACCCTTTTTCCTTTTAAAAAGTTATTTAAGAGGCATTCTGGTGAGCAACGCGGCCCGGAAAATGCTCCAGACCCAAATTGGGGCCAGCAACACCGGGGAGCCGGAAGGAGGAGGAGCAGCCAGCACACCTTCTCCAGAAGGAGCCCTGGCGACACTGAGCAGCAACTAACACGGCTCCAGGATTCGGGACTGGGACACATCCGAGCCTCGCAGCCACTAACGCGGCCACTCGACCTTTTCTAAAACCTGAAAACATGCCATCTTTTAATGGAAAACTAATTATCAAATGCTTCCTTAGTAGGGCTATCTCGTTTGGGGGTATAACTCCCACAACAATAGTGAGTTTTGTGTTGAAATATGGAACGTAATCAAGGTAAGGAGAAAATGAAGTGAAATTCATCAGTTATACAGTTGGGGTGGGGGGCGGGGGGTATACTGGGGAATTTGGTGGTGGAATATGGGCACTGGTGAAAGGATGGTGTTTGAATACTGTATAACTGAGACATAAACCCGAGAACTTTGTAACTTTCCACATGGTGATAAAATAAAAAATATATATATATATATATTAAAAAAAGTTACTTAAGGGCCAGAGAGGTAGTATAGCAGTTAGCACACATGTCTTGCATTTGGCTGACTCAGATTAGATCCCTGACATCACATATCATCCTTTGAGCCCACCATAAGTAATCCCTGGGAACAATCAGGTGACCCCCCCAAAAAATAAACATTTAAGATTAACTAGAGTTTAATGCGTGTTTGTTGAATTTATAGACAAAAATTAGTTTTGTTCCATAAGTGTATAGAAAGGCATGTGTCAAGATTTTGAAAGATTAGTTTATTTTATACAATTACATATTACAAATGGGATTTTAAAGTTCATATAAATCACTTCTAATATAAAATTTAACATTCTATTTATACATTTGTTGGTCTCTTTTGTTTTAAAACAAAAAAATGATACTTAAAAAGATCACTAGTTATAAAATATGATTGGAATATTAATGGTCCCCTAAAAATTGCAGAGTCAGCAGGCTACATAAACACAGATCTCAAGCGTATCTCCCTGCTGGATTCTCTTGGGTCCCCCATTCAGTCTTTGTGAATTCAATGAGTATCTGAGTGATACTCCTAATTCAAAGGAGAAAATTACTCATGCTTGTATTAGGAAAATTGGTGGAGAGGAAGAAAAAATGACAGACCACAAAGGGTACTTCCTACTTGATTTTTAAAGCCTCCAAGATAGTGTCTAGGGTCTATACCACATGCCTCCCTGATAAACCCAGACATAATGATAGTGCCTACCATTTACTTTATGTTCAGTATAGTTGAACTTAAGCAATAGTTAACACTAAATCAGTAGTTCTAATAGTATTTCTTCCAGGCAGTTACAATAAATCAGAAGAAGACACTCTGAATTTCAGCAGCATTTGAGCCATAATCTTGATTTGCTTCCTATTGGGTAACCACTATAACTGACTGAATTCAATGCCCAGGCCATCAAATGCTTTTCAGGAGGTTGTTTTTTAAAATGATGTAAAAAATCTGAACTTTGTTTGAGTTTTAAAAAACTTAATCTTGACATTGTCACTACAATCTGATCTAAATTAGTGTCTCCAAACATTTCAAATTCTGTCTTCCATCCAGTTTTCTCATTCAATATTTTAAAACCCTCTACTAGCCAAGAAGTCATTCAGTTTAATCATTTCCCCCTTCCTCCCTCTCTTCCTCCCCCTCTACTTCCCTCTCTCCCTTCCCCTCTACCTCCCTCTCTCCCTTCCTCTCTTCTGATTTTTGGCTACATCCAGCTGCTCTGAGCTTATTATCTTGGTGGGCCTGGTGGGCTCAGAGAACCATATGTGATGATGGGAAACAAACCTCAACCTGCTGTGTGTAAGGCAAGCACCCTACCCATTGAACTATTGCTCTGGCCCCGAATCAGTTTCTTTAGTTTTACAAAGAAATAGGTTTAGTGAATGAGTTTTTATAAAATACAATATCATTTGAAATTTCTGCTTATCAAAATAATTAAATTAAATTCAATATGTCCAAATGGTTTTATACCTACAAATTTAAAACAAAATCAAATATTTTTAAAGTGTTCATTGATTCTAAAATCATAGTGGTACATCTATAGTATAGCTCTTAATGTCTTACAGGTAAATTGATAGGTACCTTTCCGTTTATTTAATCTGCTATGATTCAACCACAGTCATTTCTCATGCACAAAGGGAAAATTTTAGTTTGCTATTTTCTATGGCAAAGATAACTTACCTGATATCTCATAATTTTTAGCAACAGTAAAAGATAAAATCTTCTAAGTTATTTGATGGAGCAATAGCACAGCGGTTGGGCGTTCGCCTTTCACGCGGCTGACCCCAGTTCGATTCCTCCGCTCCTCTCGGAGAGCCCGGCAAGCTACCGAGAGTATCGAGCCCACGCAGCAGAGCCTGGCAAGCTACTCGTGCATATTGGATATGCCAAAAACAGTAAGAGTAAGTCTCTCAATGAGAGATGTTACTGGTTTCCGCTCAAACAAATCGATGAGCAACAGGATGACAGTGACAGTGACTATTAGCTAAATTATCTGTACTTTTAACAGTTCCAGGCACATAGTAAGTTCTCAATTATTGGAATAATAATGTTATTATGTGAATTCTCTCATAAAGTTCATCATCTGAATTAGGATACATCTTAGATGAAAAGGGGTGCTATTAATTAGCACATCAAAGCACAGGTGTAAACCAGGACAATTTAGATAAGCCAGAATATAAAAGTACCCTAGTTATAACTTGTGTAACTTGTTTAATGTTATCTTAAGACTATTTTAATAAGGACTATACTCAGTCAAATTCATAAAAATTCCTTGACATATCTTTTATGTTATTGGCAAGCTTGAAACATGAATGACATAAGTCTTTATAACAAGTAGACTCAATTTGTCACTATTAAAACATAGAAACTCATACATATTTGTGTATCTATATATAATATCCATATGTGTATATAAATAATAGTCAATATCTAGAATGAAATCATCATAAAACTTGTACAAATGGCCCCAAAATTCTTTATTGAAACCCAAGTTGAAGGAATTAATGTAACAATTGGCAAATATGAAACAATGCAATGTTTTTTAAAGGGGCCCAGAGTATGGGCAGAGAAGAAAAGAAAAAATGGAAGAAGGGGGGGGAAAACAGATGAGAAAAAATGGGGCCAGGTCTGGGGGTGGGTTGGGGTGGGGGGTTCAGATATAAAGGTGGAGTTAAGGAATGATAGAGCCAAATATCCAAACCTCACTGTAAGAGGGGTTTGGATATTTGTGTTGTAACAGTCAGCAACACTGAAAGCGAGATACCCAGACTATAATATTCAAATTTAGAAAGGAGACTGTTAAGAGGGCAGGCTGGAGGGTAGGGGTTGGGGGATGTGGGAAGGAATCTGGGAACACTGGTGGAGGGAAGCAGACACTGGTGGTAGAATTGGTGCTGCAATACTGTGTGTCTAAAAGTCAACTGAATAACTTTGTAAATCATGGGGCTTTAATAATAAACAATAATAATGGCCTCATTATTATTGTAAAATATCCCTCAGCTACAGCAATAACACAGCGGGTAGGGCATTTGCTTTGCACGCAGCAGACCCAGGTTTGATTCCTCCGTCCCTCTCAGAGAGCCCGGCAAGCTACCGAGAGTATCCCGCCCACACAGCAGAGCCTAGCAAGCTACCCATGTTGTATTTGATATACCAAAAACAGTAACAAGTCTCACAAGGGAGATGCTACTGACCCCCGCTCAAGCAAATTGATGAACAACGAGACAACAGTGCTACAGTGCTATGATGCCTCAATAATTTTTTTAAATTTTCATTAAGCATATATAAGGTATTAGAGCGATAGCACACTGGGTAGGGTGTTTAGTTTGCACGCAGCCAACCCAGGTTCGATTCCTCCATCCCTCTCAGAGAGTCCGGCAAGCTACCGAGAGTCCTTGCCCGCATGGCAGAGCCTGGCAAACTACCCGTGGCATATTCGATATGCCAAAACAGTAACAAGTCTCACAATGGAGCCGTTGCTGGTGCCCGCTTGAGAAAATCGATGAGCAATGGGATAACAGTGACAGTGACAAGGTAATAAACATCAACAATTCAACATCATTTAGCCATATGGCCCCCAACAAACAGTTCTAACTGTCAATGACCAGACTCAAATGATTCCCGTGAGATATAGCACATTACTCTGGAAGGCTAAGGAGTGATTTTCCAACTATTTATATAAAGCTATATCCAGTGCTTCGGGGATGGGCCAGAGCCACTTTGGTGCTGTTCAGTAGCTACCACAGACACCCTGACGATGCGTAAGGGCTTTAAGGCTGTACCTGGTGATGCTCAGAGCCATGTGCTGTCAAGGACTAAATCTAGGGTCTCCTAGTAAAATGACCTCTCTAGACTCGATCTTCCAATTAATTAATGAGAAACCATAAGTTAATGATCATAGAATTAATCCATTTCCATGAAACATAATCCCTAATTAAATGGCTATTATTGTCATGCTTATTTTCTCTTTTTAGAAGAGACAAAAATCATTTTTACCTAGCTATGTAAAACTGAGAACACTCAAATATTTGATCTTGTAGCATTGTAGCTATAAATTATAATTCTCAATGTTTTAAGTACATGTTTATCTTTCACAAGATGAAAATACAAATATAAAATTAATAAAAATAATGACTTCTGAAGATTCTAAGGCTTTGGGTTAAAATATAAAATTTTTGTGAAGAAAGACAAATGAGAAGTCGTGCCTAATATAAAGACAGTACAAGAAAAACTTTCCTATTTTATTTAAAGCCAAAACTTTAAACATTTTTGAGTCAATGACCCTTGAATAAATCCAATGGGAAAGATATTTCTCTCCTCAGCTTTATAAGGCAGAATTATAAAGTTTATATGCCTATAATCATCCTAGGGAGATTACAGTTAAGTTATAGTTTCTAGGAAATTAATAGCAAGATTATTTGCCCAATTTTAATAATATATAAAATATTATCAAATTATATTAGTAGACATATGAAAATAAACTACTTATGTGTCCAGAACTTAGCTACATTTGAAGTCCTAGTTATATTTTCAAGCTCACACATAAGTAATTCTAACCAGACACTTCCAAGAATAGATTTTTTTCTAGGAATCTATTCAGGATAACAGAAATATAATTCCTACCCTAATCCCTTAATAAATAAATTTAATAAAGCATATTTAACTACTAAAAATTATTTTTAATTTAAAAAAACTGAAGAATCTAGACAAAGTGAAAATAAAAAATCACTATGAAAGAGGAACAAATTACAGAGAGAGAAAAGGGAAGACAGAGAGAGAAAGAGCGGGATCCTACACATGACTTGGAAAAAGAATTCTGCCATTCTGTAATTTTTAGGCACTACTTTATAGGACTACTTGAGTACAAGCTTCAGTATGTCTAAAGCTTGGAAATAGTTTATTTATTTTAAGGAAAAAATTTCTAAAATATTAAAGTGAGCATTGAGCAAGTGATAATTATTACAATCTAATATAACTCGCCATCTGATACAAATTTAGAGACAAATTCTATTAAACTATTAAGCTTAAGCAACTTAATATTTGAACAAGAAATTTTGCTTTCCAGGCCTACGAAAAAGTTCAAAAAGGTAGAGTACATGCCTTGAATGTGTGAGGCTGTGATTTTGATCACTGGCATAGCACGTCTCCCTCTTCCCAGCACCCTGGGATGTGGCCCTGGCCCCAGTAACACCCAGCTGAGTACTTAAGTTACTGGCCTGAACACTGACCTGTCACGTGTTCCAGGGAGTGATCCTGCTGTCACACACCACTCCCCCAGCACAATGATGCAGGCTTATTAAAAACATAGCTTTCTAAATTTTTTTTAAAGGAAAGAGTAGTTCATATGAATGTATATAAAAAGAACAAAAAGCAAAAGTGACTCAAACATTTATAAGTTTTTTGAATGGCAAGAAAATGAGGGGGAAAAGTAAAGAAGACATCTCCAAGAAGAATCGTAATTACTTTCTGGCCAACATATTCTAATTAAATGACTTTAGACTCTGGCAAAAACACTTCCAAGTTTAGTTATCACTGCAACAATCCAAAGACAAGTAAGTTTCCAAATCATTAGTGATACTATATTCATTCAGACACAAACATTTAAATGAATTCATATGATAAACGGAAATATCTAATGTAGCTGTTGTTTGTAATTATTTGTGCACTTGAGAGCACAGGAAAGTGAAAGTTGACTACAATTCACTATTATTTCCAAATAAAGCTCTTCCTCTATTTGGGAATAATCATGAATAGAAACCTGACTCTTCCTTTTTCCAATGATTTGATCTTAGAAAATCAAAACCAGGTTCTTTTAGCTTCTGTTAACTGATTTATATATTGGAATTAATTATAATTACCATGCAGAGTTATGTTGCGAACTAAAGGAGGTACTATTATTTAAAAGAAACCTAAAAGCTGATTATGTACACTCCCTGTCCTCCATTGTTTAAATGAACTGAGTAATGAAAAGCAGCTTTGACCACTTGGAAAGAGGAAGCAGAATTTTCTCAGGCAACCCAGGAAATATAAGGCAGAGACCACCAAAATAAGGTGATATATTACTGTTATCATCCATTTCATTACAAAAGAAAACACAGAAATTCTATCAGGTTAATAACTCTACCATGATAATAATAATAATAATAATAATAATAATAATAATAATAATAATAATAATAATAATAAACTCCCTGAATTGATTTACTAATTGGTTTCTCATTTTAATCTTTTTTTAAATTTGAGTTAGTAAAGTGATAAAATTATTAATGAAAACACGTTTAGTCTGAAAGCTTATGTCAAAATGTTTTTGAAAGATATCAAATAATTACTCTCTAACAATAAGGTGAGTAATATGAGTGATAATGTTGTTTCACCTCATCTGAACATGAAAATAAACTTGACATAGTAGTAAAGCAACCAAAAGACATTAGTTTTCACATATTCTAGGCTTGGGGGACTTAAAACCATCTTATAATAATGATTATCATCATCATCATTAACAACTTACAAGTGAATCAAAAGGCAGAGAATTCAAGATTTATCAAGAAGTATTTAAACCCTCGTTTCAAACCTACTTTCTGCTCATTGTAAAACAATTAATTTTTCTAGATTTATACTCTGAGAATAAATTTTCTTGAAGTTTCACAGCTCTCATTAGCATCAGGTGAAAAAAAGTACTATTTTCCCAGCTTGAAGACCCAATCTAACTCCATATACTGGAAAACTAAAAGAAAAAAATTTGTGAGTGAATGTGTATGTGTATTTAAAAGTATATTTATTTAAATGTCATAGACTCAGTATCAATCATGCAAAAAAATCAGAAAAGTTATCCAGTTCCAAATTTTTCAAATAAGGAAACTCAAATCAAACCACAATGAGAGTCAGAGCAATGGTAAGCAGGGAGGCTACACAGTCTGGTTTTGATCCCTGGCACCCCACATGCTCTCCCAAGCTTGTTGAAAATAAGTCCTGAGAATAAGCCCTGCATGCTACTGGGTGTCCGTCCCCCCAAAACAAAATCACAGTGAGCTATTATATTACATCCATGTGATGATATATAAGTTAGAAGGCAAAGTTAGATGCCATATATATCATCTTCCTAGTTAGTGAGTGAGTTAGCAAGAGAACTTGGAAATCTTGCTCTCTGATTCAGAAGTCCTGGATTCTGTCAGTGTAGCATACCATTGCTTACAAAACTAGTGGGAACAAATCTACTTTAATAAGAGACTAGGGGCTGGAGCTATAGCACAGCGGGTAGGGCGTTTGCATTGCATGCAGCCGACCGTGGTTCAATTCCCAGCATCCCACATGGTTCCCTGAGCACTGCCAGGAGTAATTCCTGAGTGCATGAGCCAGGAGTAACCCCTGCGCATTGCCGGGTGTGATCCAAAAAGAAAAAAATAAGAGAGAAAGACTAGACAGTACTGAGCAATGTCAAAAACTTTTGGAATACAAAACCAATTACCAAACAGTGGGAGGAGGGGAGAGGAAGCGAGACCAGACTAGAAGATTCCTAAGCATAGTGATGGAGGGTCATAGGGCTCTTTGGTTAGGGCGGGAATGATTTAGTAATTTTGTATATCAACACCATAAACTAAAACACTATTGCAACTTCCTCATCTATAATAAATAATATGTGTATGTTATATATGTTTAACACACACACCCTTTGACAAATTTAAAAAAATACATATATATGCATACACACTTTAAATTTCTAGAAAATAATAGACTTTGGTAATCATCTTGTTCAACCCACTTAAGAAGTAACAAGTGTTATTTATGTTAGTATATGTTCAATTCTTCATCCATTATGGCAGTCAAATGACAGAAACAATCAATAGAAAAATAGTTCAAGAAATCAAATGTGCTCAAAGATACTAAGACTTTCTCTTCGGAACCTCGGCATTTAGGTTTTCACATGTGTTGGCTTAGGGAGTTTAAATCATATTGTTTAAATAATTTAAATAATAAGTTTAAATTATACGTCTTCAGAAATAGCAAATCAAAATATTCTATAGGGAAGTTAGTAGCCTAGGGAATTTGAAAGATTTTGGTGTTTATAATTGTGTTTATAAATATATTCATATTTAACAACTGGAATACTATGAACAATAAGAATCATAGCGTTTTATTTGCCCATGATTTTGAATTAATGATGAGTACCTGGGATGTTCTGCAGATTCTAATTTCCTTTCAATAAGAGCAAGAGATATAGAAAGAAGGCTGTCCTAAGTGCCCAAGTAAACATGGCATCAGACAACAAAAAAGGAAGGCCTAAAAACAAATTTTGGAAGTGCAGGACAGTAGACATGCTGAGTGTTATAAAGATTAAATAATCAAAATGCTCAAGGTGAGGTCAGAAAAGTCAGACAAGGATATATTTATATATAAGTAAGAATTTGTTGCTTGTCAGTGCACAGGATAACTAGAAAAAAATATATGATTCAAAAATAATGTGATAGAGACTGAAAACAAACTTCTCAACAACCATCATTGCCATCAAGGAATCAAGGCAGACATCTAAAAGTACCTGCAGACAAGACCAGAGAGATAATATAGCAGGTAAAGCTGCCAATCAGGGTTCTACTCCTGGAACCACATATGGTCCCTGTCACCAGGTATGATCCCTGAGAACAGAGCCAGGAGCACTGATAAGGTGGCACCAAAACTAACAACAACAGCAAAAATAACTGGAGACAAACTAAAATGAACACAAGTTAGCACAACTTATGGGATACAGCAAAAAGTGGCATTAAAAGGGAGTAATATTTAATAGCAATAAAAACATTAACAAAGAATGAAGAAAAAATCACAAATAACTAGTCTTATACCTGAATCAACAAGAAAAATACAATACAAAATGCCCAAAGTTAGCAAAGGAAGAAAATAATAAAAACCAAAGCAGAAATTAGTGAAAGTTTTAAGGTGGAAAATCTACATAATTAAAACTACAAGACACTATTAAAAGGCATGTAAACAAGATACTAAGATATGAAAAGATGTTCTAAGAACATGGATCGAAGAATTAATATAGCCAGAACATATCTATTTTACCCAAAGCATTATACAACTTTAATATAAGCCCCAAATGTTTCAATGTTACTTTAAGAAATAGTACAAAAGTACTAACATTTAAAACCTAGATGTAAAACCTTAAACTAGAAAGTATACAGATGAAATATTGTGTGACATCAGCTTTAGCTATTTAGGGGGACTCGACCCAGCAAGAAAGGGAAATGAAAGCAAAGATAAACAATTAAAATTAAATCAAATTTAAAAGCTTTTAAAGGCCAAAAGACAATATAAACAAAACAAAAACACAACATACTGAGTGGAAGGCTTTTGCATATCATATATCTGAACTGAAGCAAATATTTAAGGTATATAAAAAACTCCTACAATTGAGGAAAATGGAAAAAAATAGGCAGAATATTTGAATAGGTGGTCCAATGAAGACAGAGCTAGCCAGTGGATCTATGAGAAAATACTTAACATCATTGACTATTTTGGAAACTTAAATAAAAACTGCAGTGTGTTACCATTTTACACCTATGGGATAGCCTATAAGAAAATAAATAGTAATAAGTTTTAGTGTGGTTGTAAGAAACAGTAATCCTTGTACACCTTAGTAGAAAAGTAAAACGGTGCCACCATCTTGTAAAATAATATAGAGCTTCCATAGAAGCTAAAATAGAGCTACCATTTAATCCCAGCAATACCAATTCTAGTTATATATCTAAGGAATGTAAAAATATTAACACAAAAACATATACATCTCATCAATTATTGCAGTGCTTATACTTCAGCTATTTTTGAGAAAATAAATTGCTGAATGGTCAAAAAAAGGAAATCAACAAGTCAGCAAGTTCTTACAGAACTAAGATTATTAAAGAGAAAAGGAAGAACGTGGTAGAAGGGAGGAAAGGGTGTAAGAAAGGATGGTAGGCTTTGTTG
Organism: Sorex araneus; assembly: GCF_027595985.1. Taxonomy (NCBI): domain Eukaryota; kingdom Metazoa; phylum Chordata; class Mammalia; order Eulipotyphla; family Soricidae; genus Sorex; species Sorex araneus. Next base: position 117,844,736 of record NC_073307.1, read on the forward strand.
AGTGTGTGTTTAATTATTTGTTTCTTAAAAATAACTTTAATAGTATGATGTTTACCTTAGCATCTACAAAATATCTATCTAACAAGAGCTGTAAAAATATGTAAAATAGTTATTGTCTATAGAGCTACATAATAGTGACTAAAATGTAAATGATAAGGCTGGGGTTCTAGTTTCAGTTTTAACACCTAAAAATGTAGCTCTCTGGGTCTCTAATTCACCACTTACTTGTAAAGTGAAGATGTTTGACTAGATAATCTTAAGACTACCTCTAGTTATAGGCTATAAATGTAGAAATTCTCCTTGCATGAAGAAAACTATTGGAAGTAGAGGTACTGGTTAGTGCTCAGGGGAAAAAGAGCTATTTTGATGATAGTTGGCCCAGCTGTGCAAACAAAAGTTCACAATTTGTGCCCAGAGTGCCTAGTGGTCACTCTGGAAACACTTGGTGGCCACAGGGCTATGGCTAACCAGTATTGTTCAGGAAATCATGCAGTGCTAAGGGTAGAACTTAGTACCTTATGCAAGCCTAGCATTCACTCAAGCTTTTTGATGGTTCTGCCCAGCACTAATTAGCTTTTAAGAGAATCACCTGAAAAGATCATTAATATGATCCTGGTAAGAAAAAAAATCTACCAAGATTTTTTGAAAAAAAAAATCAGTTGTGTTACCAAGTAGTATGAATGTATATTATTCACTAGGCCAACACTATATATTAGTTACATATTACATAATTATGTAATAATATACAACACAGCATTAACTTTCTGTGTGAGGTTTTGATGTGAGGTAGTTGATGATGAGGGTAAACCACTGAATTCTAAGAGCATAGTATCTTTTACAATATAGTTTTATTAATGCCAGTTTGATAGGAAAATTCACTAATGCACAAAATCAATTTTTATCTTTTAATGTTTTAAAACATTTAATGTTTCAAAACATCAAAGCCCAATTTTACCAGACTAAATTATCAAAAAATGTTGAATTTATGTTATCCCTTAAATGAAGCCATATAATTTTTATTTTTATTTGTCACAGTTTTATTTATAAGTTCACTGATTTTTATTTTTAAATTTTTACAATAATCAGGTTGAGAAAGCAACATGATAAAGTGTTAGCAAACATGAGATCTAAAACCAGATTGTCCCTTTTGAAATCCCAGGTCTACCTTTGATCTCTTTCATACAATTATACTAGTAATAGAATATTATACAGATAAAATTGCTTCCTTGAGAAGAAACACTTGAATGACACACTGCACTCCAAACTAATTGCTTTTTTCCCCACTGAATATTATTTGCACCTAAAATAATGAATGATTGACCAGCAGAACTTTTTTTTTCAAATTTGGATTTTTTAAATATTCTCTAAAAAAAAGCAAAAAAAAAGATATCCTCTAAAAAAGTAAACTAAAGTGGGACCCAAGAAATAGTACAAGGGTAAAATACTTGTCTTGAATGAGGTGAACTTTGGTTGAATCTCTAGTACCACATAGTATCACTTCAGGATCCACTGTGCCTGAAGGGATCCCTGTGCATGCAGATCAAGAGAAAGTCTGAGTACCACTGGATGTGTTACCCCCCAAAAAGGGGAGGACAGGAGGAGGAGGAGGAAGAAGAGGAGGAGGAAGAGGAGGAGAGAAGGGAGGAAAGGAGGTGAGGAAGGAGGATGGGGAAGGGGAAGAAGAGGAAGAAAGGGAAGAAAGAAGTAGAAGGAGGAGGGGGAGAAAGAGGAGGAGGAAGAAGAGGAAGAGGAGGAAGAAAAATGAGAAGGATGAGGAAGATGAGAAAGAAGGAGAAGGAAGAGAGAAAGAAGGAGGAGGAAGAGAAAGAGAAGACAGAGAAGAGAAGGAAGGAGGAGGAGGAGTAAGGGAGGAGAAGGAAAAGGAGGATGAAAGAATGAGGGGAAAAGGAAGAAGAAGAAGGAGGAGAAGAAGAAGGAGGAGGAGAAGGAGAAGGAGAAGGAAAAGGCAGAGGAGGAGGAGAAGAACAAGAAAGAAGAAGAAGAAGAAGAAGAAGAAGAAGAAGAAGAAGAAGAAGAAGAAAGAAGAAGAAGAACAAGAAGAAGAAGAAAGAAGAAGAAGAAGAAAGAAGAAGAACAAGAAGAAGAAGAAAGAAGAAGAAGAAAGAAGAACAAGAAGAAGAAAGAAGAAGAAGAAGAAGAAGAAGAAGAAGAAAGAAGAAGAAGAAGAAGAAGAAGAAGAAGAAGAAGAAGAAGAAGAAGAAGAAGAAGAAGAAGAAGAAGAAGAGGAGGAGGAGGAGGAGGAGGAGGAGGAAGAGGAGGAGGAGATAAGAACAAATAATTCTATGGGGGTGGAAGAAGGTCAACACTCAGGTTTCATGGAGCCAAAACCCCAGTCACATATTTGTTCTTAATAATACAGATATGCTCCTAGAAGTTACTATGATCATCTGTCTACTAGTTTATTTCCTTAAAAATTGCCCATATAGAGTGCTTGAGAGGTGGTTAAGGGGAAAAGGTGTATATCTTACTGTGGCTGACCAAGTGCCCAGCACCACCTGGTCCCTACTGCATTCCTCTACACAAACATGGAGGATCCAGAGCACTGCCAGGTGTGATCCAGGAGGTCACTAAGCATAGCCAGGGTGCCACAGGTAATGTCACTACAGGGTCCTACAAGCACATGCTAGGGTCTTCACATTGAACCATTGGCCTCACTGGCCAAGAATCACCAGAAGCGTTCTCCAGGCCTCCTGGTCATTGTTTGGGAGGACCTCACTCCCCAAACCAAAGCCTTTCTAACAAATAAATAATAGGAAGTAAAGTGTTCCCCTTCATGTTACGTGCTACATTGTAGGAAACAGTAAAATTTGACACCCCATGAAACTTTTAGTTGTAACAAGTTGTATAGGAGTGTAGAAAACTGGAACTCCATTATTGGTCATCAGTATTTACTATTTTTATTTGGAAGGTTGTTCCATATCTTCACAATGATCATGGCTTACTTCTGAGTCTGTGCTCAGGGTTATTCCTGATGGTGTTCTGAGGAATATACATAGTGTTAGGAATAAAACTGGAGTTGGCTGACTGCTAGGTAAGTGTCTTTAACTCTTGTACTGTCGCTCCACTATGATTGCTGAGTAAAGTGAGGAATTATATTATGAGATTAAGCTTTCATCTGGGAACTTGGACCTCGTAATAGAGCGAGGGTAGAAACTATAGGAGAGAGAATGGTCCCTGAAACCTGTAGAAAGTGGCTGTAAGAAAAATGTCATGGAAGAGTCACAACAAACCAATAGGTATCCAGCAAGGAGAAAGAAGACTTCAATATTCCTCTCTCCTGACTTGCCTCAGTGTCCCTTGTTGGTCAAACTCCTGAAGAAGTGGAAGAAGAAGGAAATTTGCCCTAGAGACTGAAAAAGTAGGGTTCTCTGAGACTAGAATGAGTTTAGAAGGTACATAGAGGTGCAAATATAGAATATACCTCATAGTAAGAATCAAATTGATTACATGGCTTGTGATCTGAGTGACTAGAAAGACTGAGTTGTCTTTTGTTGAGATGGAAAAGAATTTAAAAAATCAAGAGTCCCATTTGATTTCAATTAAATGTAAACTGTTCAAGCAGAACTCTCTAGGTCACTTTCATTTTTTTTCTAAACAATGAATTTATTTATTTTATTTTTTAAATTTTATTGAATCACTGTGATATAGTCACAAGCTTTCATGTTTGGGTTGCAATCACACAATGATCAAACACCCATCCCTCCCCCAATGCACATTCCCCACCACCAATATGCCCGGTATACTCCCCCTTTCTCACCCTCCCCCTGCCTCCATGGCAGACAATATTCCCAATACTCTCTCTCTACTTTTGGGCATTATGATTTGCAATACAAATACTGAGAGGTTATCATGTTTGGTCCATTATCTACTTTCAACACACATCCCTTATCTCAACCGATTCTTCCAGCCATCATTTTCTTAGTGACCTCTTCTCTATTCCAGCTGCCTTCTCCCCTCCGCTCATGAGGCAGGCTTCCAGCTATGGAATCCAGCAATCTTTCTGACCCTTATATCTACTGCCCTTGGGTGGCAGCCTCATGTTATGTTGTTTTATATCCACAAATGAGTGCATTCCTTCTATGTCTGTCCCTCTCTTTCTGATTCATTTCACTTAGCATGATACTCTCCATGTCTATCCATTTATAAGTAAATTTCCTGACTTCATCTCTCCTAACAGCTGCATAGTATTCCATTGTATAGATGTACCAAAGTTTCTTTAACCAGTCATCTGTTCTAGGGCACTTGGGTTGTTTCCAGATTTGGGCTATTGTGAACAGTGCTGCAATTCCCATCAGATCTGAACACTGGTCTCGGCAGTCATAAAAGGAGAACTAGCAATACTGAAGCTGGCCTCACTGGGCTCATAGTCTGCCATGTAGCACATGCCCTAGCATCAAGCAATGCTTAAAATAAATAAATAAATAAAAATAAACTGTTCAAGTAGACATTTACAGTAGAAAATTAGATATATACATACATAGCTCAAAAAAAAGCCTAGGATATTAGTCTCATAGTTATTTTTATATTCCACAAATGAGCATAGTCATTCTATATCTGTCCCTGTCCTTCTAACTCATTTCATTCAGCACCATAATCACCATATCAATCCATTTATAAAGCAAACTTCATGACTTCATTGTTTCTAATAACTGCATATATTTCACTGTGTAGATATATCAGAGTTGTCTGTTCTCGGGCACTTGGGTTGTTTCCAGATTCTGGTTATTGTGAATAGTGCTGCAATGAACATAGAAGTGTAGATGATTTTTCTGTTTGTTTTGGGGCCCCCAAGATATATTCCTAGATGTGGTACTTCTGAGTCAAGTAAAAGCTCAATTTCTAGTTTTTTGGGGAATGTCCATATTGTTTTCCAAAAAGCTGGACCAGCCAGCCTTCCCATCAACAGTGAAGGAGAGTCCCGTTCTCCCCACATCCATGCCAGCACTGGTTGCTCTTGTTATTTTGGACGTGTGCCAGTCTCTGTGGCGTGAGATGATATCATACTGTATTTTGATTTGCATCTCCATGATGATGTGTGATGTAGAGTATTTTTTCATGTGCTTTCGACTATTTGACTTTCTTCTTTAAGGAAACTTCTGTCCTTTTTTCTCTCAATTTTTTTAAATGGAGTTTTATTTATTTTATTTTTGTAAAGTTTGAGAAGGACTGGTCAAAGTTTGGAAGCTTGCCACAGTGTATGATGGGCAAAGGGCAATTAGGAAAGAGAAGGGATCAATATGACAATAATAGGGAAACTAGCAATATTGGTGATGGGAAATGTACACTGGTTGAAATGACAGGTGTTGGAACACTATATGACTGAAACCCAATCACGAACAACTTTGTGTATCTAACTTTGATCCAATTAATAAATAATTTTTAAAAGAGGCCTAGACTTAAAATTGTTTTTGATTTATTTAAAAGTAACTACATTAAATATTTATAAATATTAAATATTTAAAAATACTTAAACTGAGTTGTCATGAATTTAAGGTATTAAACAAAATGTGACATTGATCTGTAAATGCAACTAAGTCTCATACTTTGAAAGATAATCCTTTTATAGAATTCGAAGAGGAAAAAACAATATTTTAAATCAATTCCACTTTAACATCATCTAGTGTATGAGCTAAAAAAAAATTACTTTATTGGGCCTGGATACAGCTCTATGGCTAAAAGTACCTGCCTTTGCAAGCAGGAATTTGGCTGTAAATTTGACCCGAATGCTGACCACATGTGCAGACAGTGATTCACAAAGCTTGGCTGTCTAAGAGCCCAGCATGGCAACAGTGTTAATTGACACCCAGCAGGGTGTACTCAAGGAACCACCAGAATGAAAGATGTGCAAGCAGCACCATGGCCCAGGAGTATGGATGGCCCCATCCCACATGAGTACATATGTAGTCACCACAACAACGTCTAGTGGCACTACAACCAGAATGCATGTGAGCCCCATGACCACAACCTACAGTGAGCACATATGCCAGCCTCCAGGGTTAGACCCCTGCAAGTACCATAACCCAATGTACAAGCAACACAACTAAGCATGTGTCCCACCAGGGCATCACAGAAACTGCAACAAAGGAGGGAACTCTTCTCTTAGTAAAAGTTGAGTTACTTATCCAGGTGCTTTAACAGGCTGTGAGCTTCTTAAAGAGAGAAATAATATCTTAGTCATATTTGTGTCCCCCTGCCTAGTATCTAAAAGCCTTTCAAAAACTTTCACAAATGTGGGATGGAGCGATGCCACAGCGGGTAGGGCGTTTGCCTTGCAAGCGGCCAACCTGAGTTCGATTCCCAGCATCCCATATGGTCCCCTGAGCACCGCCAGGGGTGATTCCTGAGTGCAGGGTCAGGAGTAACCCTTGTGCACCACCAGGTGTGACCCAAAAAGCAAAAAAAAAAAAAAAAAAAAACCTTTCACAGATGAGTGGAATTAAAAAAATATTAATAGGTTAAAATTTGTAGGATTAGCCTATGATTATTACCCAAAAATTCCACCTTAACGAGGACTCCTTATTTTGGTAAAAAAAGAAGCTCTTCAAATTGAAGTCAAAAATCCAGATATTCAAATTCAGTCTGTGAAGAAAGTCAAGCGTCCAAACACCACACTTTAAACAAAGACTGTTTAAGCAACGTGAGTGCAGCTCTTGGTGAAGCAAAGAGCCAGTTCCATGCACAGTATGAAAAATGCTGGTGGCTCTAATGCCAGGTGAAAAAATAGCAATTTTAAATTTTCTTGCTGCTTCCTGTGCCACCAAAGCAAAACTTGCTTTGGAGCGATAGCACAGCGGATAAGGACGTTTGCCTTGCATGGGACCGACCCGGATTCGATTCCTGCGTCCCTCTCAGAGAGCCCGGCAAGCTACCGAGAGTATCCCACCCGCATGGTAGAGCCTGGCAAGCTACCCATGGCGTATTCAATATGCCAAAAACAGTAACAACAACTCTCACCATGGAGATGTTACTGGTGCCCGCTCAAGCAAATCGATAAAAAACGGACGACAGTACTACAGGCAGTGCTATTAAATTTAGTTATGTCAATGCCATACCTATTTGTACACTATTACTATATTACTATTTATAAGAAAATTTGAAATGTATTACTTTACATGTTTTCAGTTAGATAGTTGTAAATACTTGATATCATATGTTAGATATATAGCAGTTTTTATTTGATGCCATGTCTTAAAATTTAACATGTTGCTATATATAGCTCCCCTTTATTTTTATTATGATTTATTTTTATTTTTATTTCCATTATAAACAATACCACAGTGAATTTCCTTGTACATGTGCCACAATTTCTCCAGGATATCAATATGTAGTTCCAATGTATAACTCCAACCTCAAAACACTTGTAATTCCGAACACTAGTTTCCCTGATGATCAAAAGAAAATAAAGCTTATTTTTAAAGTATACTCATGTATATTAGAAAAATTTAATATAAAATGAAAAACTGAGCTATGGTTATAGGCATAGTAGTAAAGGGTCATTATAAAAAAGAGATAACAATATATATTATATTTATATATTTATATCCTATTATATATTATATCCTATTATATATAATATATACTATATATGATATATATTTATATATTATATATTATTGTATATTATATATAATATATGTTATACTATATATTATATATTTATATCCTATTATGCTAAAAACATAAGTTTTTATTGTGTATTAATGTAAATTCCATACAATACAAATTTCAAATATCCACAGTTTTAAAAGATTACGCTCTATAATTATACTCATGACACACTCAGGAATTCTGTCAATATTTCAATAGCAAATGATGATTCATTCTTGAATTGAAGATCTAATTACACTGGAAAGAATACTATAAAATATTCCTTGATATAAAATTTAACAATTACTTTTTCTCAAACTTGAAAAGTGCAAATTAATAAATAAGGAAAAACACAACAGCAGAACTTCAAAAGAACAATAGGTATTAAAAAGTTAATATGGGGCTGGAGAGATAGCACAGCGGGTAGGGCGTTTGCCTTGCACGTGGCCGATCCGGGTTCGAATCCCAGCATCCCATATGGTCCCCTGAGAATGGCCAGGGGTAATTCCTGAGTGCAGAGCCAGGAGTAACCCCTGTGCATCGCCAGGTGTGACCCAAAAAGCAAAAAAAAAAAAAAAAAAAAAAAAAAAAAAAAGTTAATATGATTACACAAATCTCAAAAAAAAATAGACAGCAAGCAATTGTTAAGAATATGACACAGATGGCAGGAGTGAAAATACAGCGGGTAGGGTGCTTGACTTGCATGATGTTCAATTCCTGCCACCACATATGGTCCCGAGTTCTGCCAGGAGTTATCCCTGAGTTGACTCAGAAGTAGTCCCTGAGAACCACCAGGGGTGGTCCAAACTTCTCTATCCCACCACAGTGGGAAAAGAATATAGCATGCTCTTATTTGGAGAATAACTTATTTACCGCTTGTTTGATTTTTATTTTGGCTTTCTGTTTATTTAGCTCAATGACTAGTATTGGATATTTGTGACAGCATAGAAAAATCTGTATTTAAATAATGAGTCACAGAGTAGATGCTATGATATCTTCGTGGAAATTGTCTGAAATAGAGCACCATATAGTCCTTGATTCAAATCCTGAGTTGGCCATTATCATCTTGGCATCTTGAAAATAAAACTACTTTTACCTGATCACCTGGCTCCCTATTCCACAAAAGGATGACAGTGATGCCACTGCAAGGCACTGGTTTGGGGATGAAGTGAGATTTTAAAAAAATAAAAGCCACCGTTACACACAGTATTTGTCCAGTAAATGTTAGTCCTTGCTTTTGTCAGCACCTTTGTCTCTTGCTTCTGTGTAGGTTAAAAACAGGAATTTCTCAGGTCTAAGTGGTAGAAAAAATACAATATTGCTTAACACAATGGTGGGTAAATAATCAGCATTCATAAAAGATTTGTGGATTGAATGAAATTCTTCAAATGCATTCCTTCTTGAAAGCATAAAAATGGGTGAGATGAATTCTAAAGAATCCTTCCTGGTTCTGAGATTAACGTTCTAGTAAAGTTTTTCCAGGGTCAACCACAATAAGAATCAGTCATCGTGAGAGGTAGGAGGGGAATTTTTTCCTAGTCCTACCTCTAGTTTTTTTGGTTTTTTTTTGAAATGCAATACAGAAAATCTCCTTGGAGCCCTTCTTGCAATCTTAAGTGAACTCTTTCCTAGCCTGGAAAAAAAGAATCATAAATATTTCCTCTAGTATTTTCTTTCATCTCTTTCATCACTTCTTATTCATTTTGGGTTGTTTTTTCTTGGGGGGGGGGGAAGCGGGGGTGGTATTAATTCTGATTCCATTTCAGATGAGCCTTTGTAAATATTTAAAATATTTAAAAGATGACCCCTGCACAGAGAGCACCAAACAGGTAGCACTGAACCTCTCCTTCCATGCCAGTAATGAAACTAAATAGAACATAGAAAAAGATGAAGGACAAGTTACTATTACTCCAGTAAAAACACTTTTTGTATCCATGTGGGAGGGCAACCTTGAACCATGGTAACTGTGGCTGAGAAATACATAGTCATAATAAAGGTTAGAAAACAGCCATCATGCTTTGAGGCAAATGCCTATTGGCATTAAACTATGGTTGGAAAAATAAAAGAGCTCCTTTCAGTAACCAGTTAGCAAAAAATCCAGGACTCTCAATGGATGTGAAAGCCTGTGTTTAAGCAAAACCACAGAATAGTCGTGTTCATTTCATTTTCTTTAGCTTTCTTAATAAACTTCTATTTATGCTCCCTTGATGTTACCAACTTAAACTTTAGGGTCTCTGTAGGTTTCCCTGAGTTTCAGCATGGAAAAACTTCTAGACATATAGAATTATGTAAAGCACTCTTTGTATACTTCTCTGTCTCTTGAAATCTTACAACCAGAGCACAAAAGTTTGCATATTTAAACAGTAGAGACAGTTTACTAACTTGAGTTAAAATGTATCCTTGAGCCCAGATCACTGTACCACTGTATCACTGTCATCACGTTTCTCCATTGATTTGCTCAAGAGGGCATCATTAACATCTCCATTGTGAGACTTGTTATTGTTTTTGAGTCCAGATAAGACAAAATATTCCAATAAGCTAAAAATTAACGGAGATGAATTTCAAGTGGCAAAATGTACTCATTGCTGATACAATCATATATAGGCATACTTATATTGGCAAATATGTAAACTATATTTTGTACTCATGTATGTGTATTTGGGGTATATGTACATACTTTAGAATTTTTTTAATATTTAAAGTTTAATTTAAAGTTATCATTATGCACTAATTTCAGAGAAATCATTTGTAAAGATCTGTTACATATCTTTAGAATCACTCTCCTATAAATAACCACATTTCTAACAAATCTAATAACCAGAAAGCCTTCCGTAGAGAAGAGACAGTTTTTTCCAATAATCACTACTTCTGAGTCTATTTGAAAGTTGGTCTAAGATGGGAGTCATGTACACATGGATGGTTTTGATTCCAACTCTATCCCTGCCCTAATTCTTGTGGCTTGGACCCATGCCAGATGCTCTGCTTCCCTCTGTGGTTTGTATTTGAGATCCCTCTCCTGATTCATTGCATTCTCCTGATTGACAAATAGATTTGGATATGAAAACACACGGTTACCTGCCTGTAATTGGTTTCTGACATCTGCACTTTCGTAGCATTGCTAAGCCATGGTAAAGGTGCCTTTGATAGAAGATTTCTAAATGGTTCAAGGGTGTGTGTGTGTGTGTGTGTGTGTGTGTGCCAAAGTATCCTTTGTTTAGTTTGATTTTCTCACCATGTGTGGTTGTTTATTCAAAGTCCCTAAGATATTCAGTGCCTTTGCTATATATTTGATTAATAAATTTAATGACCTGACATTTATAGTTTTACACTTTTACCAATGAAAGTTAAATTTAAATAAGAAAACAACAGATTTCAACTTGCTAAATAAATGTGACTTCTAACAGAGTTTTAAGTAACCTTCAAAAGAAAAGGGTCACTTTTTTACTGATTTCTTACAAAGCATAATACTACATATCCATAGATATTAAAATAGATGCAATAACTAGTTACATTTTAGTTACCTGATTTACAATGTCAATTCACTGTGTGTAACATAGAAAACTAGTTGTTTGATTTACAATGTCAATTGGCTACGTGGCATACAGCAAACTATTACAAACTACTTCTTACATACTACAAACAATTATAATTCTTGTAACTCCCTTTAACATATCAGAATAAGAGACTGGGACTTTGCATTTTAAAATTCCTGGGGAAATCAAATGTATTTTAAGTATCAACTCTGATTATTTAATCAGACAACTTGCATTTTGCCCCGGCTAATTTTGAAGACTGATAATATTTTACTCATAAAAATAATTGTGCACCTGTTGTGATGGAAGCCTAGTTAAACAAATGTTAAAAGGAATGTAACTCTTTCCTTTAAGCATAAAACCATAGGGCTCTCATTATTATAATATGAAGAAGAATCTTTTAAACTTATGGAATAGATCTCATTTTAAGTTTCATCTTCTCCATACTTCTGGAGAGAGATTTAAGAACACTATTAAGACATGAATAATAAATAGCTGCATACTAACTTGAAGCTGTTGTCTAGTGAACAAAACAGATATAGTGCTTCTCCTTACCATTTAATATTTGTGCTTTATTGTCATGTTCTATTTCTTGACCAAGCCATTTTACAACATTGAACTATTTCTGTGAAACATGCACTTATCGTACTAGCTTAAGATCAAAGGAGAAAATAAAAAGTGGGTCTACAAAAGCTGTACCCCTCTTGCACTCTTTGTATTTTCAGACCCTTGTAGCTTTAGAGATCTTTTTCAGTACCCAAATTCTCTCAGTTTTAAAAAACTCATAGGAGAGACACTCATAGAAGAGGCAGACTCAGACCTTTCTTCTGTGGTTTATACCATTTTTTACAGACTTTCTATGAGCTACCAACTTGCATCTATTTCAACCATTTTCGAATGCAATCAACTCCTAGGAACTGGAAAGAAATGAGAGAAAAAAATTTATATAAAGCTAAAAAAAATCTAAATCTTGAACTCATTTAAAAACTTTTCTCATTGAGAAGTAAGATTGTAGCTTTAATAATTGGGCCAATGTCTTTAAGGTTATATTTAAAAATTAATTCTATTTAAATTACCTAAACTTTTGAACCCTATCCTTTACAATGGTTGGATTCATTCTAATTTTATTTTGGCTAATGTGAAACAAGTTTAAAGGAGAGTTCATAAAATGTGTGCATTTTTTAAATGACCTAAATTCTCTGTAGTTTTCTTTTCCAATAGTTTAATGTAGATATTTGGATTGAGGGAGAATCACAAATAAACAGAATAATTGCATCAAATTTCTTCAGTGCATTAAATATGCACTCAGAAGCAATTACTAACTGTAGCAACACATTTTAAAATGTAGTGAATAATGCACAATTTATGCCTACTTCAAAGTTCTTATTCATAAGAACACCATTTGGATGAAAATACACATGTTTATTAAGTGGTTAGTCTCACAATTTTTAAAATTCAGACAAATGACCTAAATAATAAACACATTGGAGGTCTAGTACTAAGGGGCAGTTCTAGCTGTGACATTTGTATCCTATGAGAATTTAGTCAAAAGCTGACTAGAGTGTAAGGAAACAGTGAAGGCACATCCTGACATCTCTGGTGCTAGGCACATAGCATTACTGGGCCCATATACAGAACTGAGAGTAATTACTATCCCAGGAATCCTTCTTCTAATAATAAGAGTACATAAATACTATCAGAATTGTATATATTTTAATCTACACATATGTATCCAAATAAAAACACTAATGTGAAATAGCACCAATGAAAGTGATGTTTAAAAATAATTTTATACTACCATATAAAATTATTATGTTATTATATATTATATTATACAATTATTCTATGTGTTAACCAAAATATGTATGATTAGTTATAAAATAATAAATGGATATGACTTAAACTATAATCTATCACAAACATTGATTAAGATAAATCTTAGAAATTCTCCATCTAGAAAAGTTATATGTGAAAATTACATTTTATAGCAAGACCACTGTTTTTGCAACTATAATAAAAAATACCAGAATCAAAATTATATGAAAAGTTTTAAAGATTGAGGTAAAATTATTTGACTTGTATGTTAAGAGATGATTTAATGATACTATATGGGTTTGGGGGCCATATAGTAGCTCCCAAATTATCTGTAATAATGAAATGGATTGACTATATGAGTCAGCAATTCCATTCCTGGGGTTCTATCAAACACACACACACACACACACACACACACACACAGACACACACACAGTCAAATGCACATAAACCAAAAACACCACTCATCTGAAAATATAGGTGAAAAAAACACCTATGTTCACTGCAGCACTGTATGCAATGGCAAAGACACCAAAATAACCCATGTTTAACCACAGATAAATGAATTTTTGAATATGGTATATATACCAGAAGAAATATTCATCTATAAAAAATAAGATTTTGCCTTTTACAATAATATATGAAACTTGAGGAGGTCATGAAGAAGTGAAATAAGGACAAAGACAAATACTGGATGCTTTTTCCTCACAAGTGGGCTATAAAAGTAAGGGTACAGACAGGCTACAGACAAAACTAACCACAAATGAACCCAATGATTGGGCAGACCTGAGATTGTCAAAGGGGGTGTGGGGGAATGAGGGACTTAATCATGAGGACTGGAGGCAGCATGGAGACCAGTGAACTGTGATGGAGGATACTTCGGTGATGATTGTGGTGTAATGACATACATTTTGAAGAGGAATAAAGTCATACCCCAAAATCATAGTCAAATGTATGTAGTAGTCAGCTGTATATGTTTATATGTATATAGTCATATATATATATACACATATATAATGTTAAGTAATACGAAGATGAAAATGAAACTGATGAGGCTAGTCTCATGAGACTTAATTTTCCTGAAAAGTATAAGCTGATAATCAATCAACTAAATACTATTTTTATTAAGAAAATATTGATTACATAAACTATATCAAAAGAGTTAACAAATGTTAGTACTACTTTCATAAACTGTTAGGACTTTCTCTTAATCATATATATGTCTAATAGATTCCATGTAAAATTATGATTTGTTAATGAATGGTATTAAGTCCATGAGTGACCTATTTCTAAATACTCTTTGTTAGTTCTACTCAAAAACTACTATTTATTGTAAAAACTAGTATTTATTTTTTCCAGTCACATTGCAATCATTGATGATAATCCTGAACTCAACCTAGTTTTTGGCTTCATAGGGTAGAAATTTAAAAGTAAAATGGGATAAATACATTTCTCCATTTGGAATATAATTAAAGGCTGAATCTGATCAACTCCATAACTCTTGTTTATTAAACTAATATTTTGGTTCCAGTGAAGAAAGCAGCTAACTTCTTCAAGCTAGCAATTAACTTAGATTCTTCATAGTAAAGACTCTTAAGTTATTATCTTTGTAGTTATTCTTGGCAAATTGATTTCTTATCAAGATAATTATGATCAAGTTTATTTTAAGCTTCTAGCCTAGTATGAGTCCACGTATGATACACAAAACTCAGATAGAGATAGCTCAATAGGTCTGGGATGTATACCTGGCATGAAGGACAACAGAATTTGGTCCCTTGGAGTGGTAGCACAAAGTCCTTTTGCACTGCTGGGAAGAAACCCAAGTTCCAAGGTAGAAGTAACTTCCAAGCACCACCAGGTGTGGACCAAAAAGAAAAATAATCAAAACAAATACCCTTTTCTCACTAAATTATTTTTCATAAAAATGTTAATAGGAATAAAATAAATTTGAAATTGTTGATATGTTTAAATTCTCTCATGCTTAATAGCACAGTGGATAGGGCATTTGCCTTGCATGAGGCCAACCCGGGTTCAATTCCTCCGTCCCTCTCAGAGAGCCCAACAAGCTACCAGGAGTATTCCACCCGCACGGCAGAGCCTGGCAAGCTACCCATGGTGTATTCAATATGCCAAAAACAGTAACAACAAGTCTCACAATGGAGACATTACCGGTGCCTGCTTGAGAAAACTGATGAACAATGGGACAACAGTGCTATGACAGTACTACATGCTTAATTTCTAAATAAAAAATTACTAGTGAACACAAGTCTAATAGACAAGTAGTTTTAGAGTCCTCAATACATTTTAAGAATTCTGATATCAAAGGAATGTGTACAAACTCAGTCATTCTGTTGTTATTCTATCAGTTAATAGTAGTGATTTCAAGAACTAAGCTGTTAATTATTGTTGTCTACCTATAGCATTCATCTATGCACTACACCATTCCACACCAAATACTATAGTTTCTCTCTAATTTTATCAATAAAATCAGAAGTTAAATGATTAATATCATTTCTTTTCCCTTGTTAAACAGGGAAAACTAATACATTTGTTTATTTTATTCATTTATTTTTAAAGTTCTTGGTTTTGGGGTCATACCTAGTGATGTTCAGGGGTTACTCTTGGCTCTGCACTCAGAAATTACTCCAATAGGTGCTTGGGAGATCACCTGGGATGTCCTGATCCAACCCCGGTCGGCAGCGTGAAAGGCAAATGCCCTAACCGATGTACTATCACTCCAGCCTCATTTTATTTATTTATTTTTTCATATTATTGAAGACTTACTTCACTCTTTCTAAAAGTAGTCTTTTAGTAGGGGGCAAGATATACCAGGAAGGACATCAGGAAGGACATGTGCCTTGCATGTGAGTCACAAAGAAGCCAGCCTGATAGCCCAGATGATTCTAGAGTTTGCCATGAATGATCCCTGAGCACAAAGCCAGCCCTGAGCACTGCCAGTTTTGCTTCAAAAGCAAACAAAAATGAAACAGAAAAAAGGAAAAAGATGCCTTTGTTTTTGTTTTTTGGAGTCAGAGCTTAGTTCTGGCTCTCTGCTTAAGGATCTCTTTCGGGGAGTTCTGAGGATGATACCGGGGTGCTGGGGATCAAACCCAGGTTGGCCACGTGCAAAGTAAGTGTCATACATACTGTACTATCTATCTGGATAAAAAATAATAGATTTTTGAAAAATATCAATGGATACAAATGGTTAAAAGTATCTAGAGTGCAAGCTATAGGGTACAAAAACTGAAAATCAGCCCCTGTCCCATAGTCTTCATTTCCCACTATAGAGTCAATCTGTTAATAGTTTATTAAATATACTTCCTTGAATTGGACTTTAGCAGTGAATTTAATATATGCATGTGTTGATTTTTAATGATGCACACCTGACACTTCTATAATGCTGTAATGCAATGTTACTTTAATTATAAAAAGAACCCTCAGCAATTTTCTGTGTATATAAAATTTTTTCTACACCAATTGGAGCATATATACATACTCTCCTTAGTTTTACTCTGTCACTCTTCATAGTTCCAGAGATGTCATTCTCATTAAGGTGACTAATAATTCAGGTTAAATGAAAAAGTAATGCTAAAAGTCTCTGAATCAATTACCCATTTCTCCCACTATAATGCAGAGTTAAGTCAGACTTAAGTTTATGTTTGAAAAGTATTTTTTACTTAACATTCATTCAGCTTGGCTTTTCTCTTTATTGAGATAAGAGGATGCTATTAAAAATAAGACTAAATTCAACACCCAAAGTATCATAAAATCAGCAGTCCATGTTCTAGGAGAAATTCTTTCAGTTTGTCAAATCATGTTTCACTCTCAATTCCTACTGCTTTGCATCTACTCTATGTTCTCTTATTTCATGATAAATCAGACTCCAAACTGTAGCTGTGTGTGGAGAGATGGAAATAAGGCTGGCTGACTGGATGGATGGATTGATGGATGGACGGACGGATGGACAGATGGATGGACGGACGGACGGACGGACGGACGGATGGATGGATGGATGGATGGATGGAGAGATGTTAAAGATTATTTTCAGTTCTAGTATTGCACAATATACACACAGAAATTATTTGCAAAGAATATTAGCTACTTTGACAGAGTAAGGTAAGCATTAGACTAAATCTAACACATATCATTAAAACTCCAGTCTGTTTTCACTACTTCAACACAGGAGGATTACAGATGTCCTGTTAGCTACCACTTCCTGGTAAGCAATCTGAATGGTTTCCAGGAAATTGCTAATGACCTTCATTTTACTTAAAATCTAAGCTGCAATTAGTAATAGTTTTTCTTCTTCATGCTGGTTATAATGTTTATTTTCATCATAGCAATCAGGGAGAAAAAAGTGTAATGTCTTGTTTTGAATTATATCAAAATGTATTCTCTTTTATGTCGATATGTCACCAAATAAACTAATACATATTTAATGTAATCATAATTGCGCAAGAATACTTTGGATCTTTTTTTACTTCTAACCAGTTTTGCCTCTTTTCCCACTCTAAACTGTAGATATTACTAAAATTTTCCTAAAAAAAAAGGAATTTAAAATAAGGATATTTATTATAATTCCAAGAATATTATTAAAAAAATTTCATAATTTGTGACTTTTTACATACAAGTGAATTTTTGCAATTGAATATTTTAAACCAGATATAACTTTTAAGTCTTAATGATAAAAAACTCTGAAACAGTAGTTAGAAGTTCTTATTTAATGATGGTAAAATGTTATTATGTAGTCAGTGTACCAATAACAAAGAACAACTTTGGCCAGTGCTATATTTATAACAAGACCTTGTTATAAACTTTAGTATTTTCTTTTACATAAACATTTATTTCACTAATTAGATCTAGCTGATCTTTTCCCCAACATATCAATTTCTGTTAGTTCTAACACTTAACAATGATTCTGATGTATCATAATACTTTAACCTTAATCATAGAGTAGTAATTTTTGCCGGTAGGTTTTGTTTAAAATTTAATTAAGAAGACCTTGTATCTACAATCCCAAGTAGGGGAGATTTTAATTGCTTGTATGTACATTGCACAGACTTCAAAAGAAGTAAAAGATGTTTATAAAAGAGAATACAAAGAAGAGCTTTGAAATGTCTATATATTCATGGAAAATGCTATGATTAAAAAACTACAGGTGTCGTCATTTTATAATAAATATTATTTATAAAACAATTTGGATGTGCTTTTATTGTTAAAGGAATTCAAGGTTTCTGCAATAATTACACACTATTGATTATAAAATGACTAAAATATTAGGGAAATGAGAATAAAAGAACTTTGGGTGGGAATATTAAGTTTCCAAGCAGTAATATACTATATGATTTAGAGCTGTAATTTTTCCTCTCTGAATATTTGGGCTCGCTCTATAAAATAAGAAGCTGGACTACATAATATGTATAGCACCTTCAAACTTACATTTTTGATATTCTATGATTTGAGATATTATTCTGAAGTTTACAATAACCAATTTCACAAATATAGTAATACAAGCAGTCAAGTGTGAAAATAATACTTGTGCGCTTAGTCCCATAAAAATCTATAGGATGATATGATATATTTTATTATAATGAACAATTAATTACTTAGTAATGCATGAAATCTAAACACTGAGATTACTATTTCAGCCATCTCTAACTCAACAGCAAGCATCAGTAAGTATATGAACTTCACTGATTTTACTGAAGTGGAAAAGTGACAGATTATTCACTTCTAAACATTTCCAGATTTTTAAAGTTTCCTTCAGCTGAATAAATTGCTGTAAATTTGTAAATGGAAAGTCAAGAAGAACTCATTTATAAAGGAAAATGTAACATGTATGGTCAGTCTAGGAAAAGCATGCAAGTTCTGATTGCTTACAAATGAAAACACCAGACATCATGAATCATCAGTCCTAAGACAGAGTATTCTGTAGTTAGGGTAGGAAACTGAGCACTTAGTGTGTTTAAGTTCTTCCTATGGAAGTGAACAAATCAGGAGAGAGAACTGGCATTTACATAGTAACTTATGACACACAATACTAGTACTATGGGAATGCTGTTTGATCTATTCTGACCCTCTAATGATAAGAGCATTGCTTAACTTACTTCAAGATTAAGCTACACTGTTTGATCTTTAAAGATCTACTATATACTAAAAAAAAAGCAACTTTTGTGTTCTTATATTCTCCTTCTTTAAATAATGTCTGTATCAAAACTAAAAATAAAACCAGATTCTAACTAACAGGTGGCACATAGTAGCAATATTACAGTAAAATCGCATTTTTAATTAGTATTTGCACCAAGCACAATTATAATATGCTTGGACTGTTTGATGCCATATAGTTCCTCATTTATTTCTCACGGTCACAACACTAATGAATAGGGAGTAATACCTAAAGTCTTTTATAGTAAAGAATTGTAGTAACATTCAAGTTCTAAAACAAACCTCTCAGGCATATTAGTTGAATAGCTATAAGAAGAATTGTGTTTTGACAGTGGCTTTGGAAGCACCAGGAATAATTTAGAGACTCTGTCATTTGAAAGTATTTGTTTAATAACTTTTTCCCCAAAGAGACTGTCATTTTTTTTTACCCTACAGGAGAGTATACCTACAAGCACATCTACCTTAATCCCTAAATGTAAATACTGAAATGATTAATTATCAATGACCAAAGAAGGAAAATATTATTTTCTGTATTTGGTTCGTGTCACATAATTATTTTTTGTCTCTCTTATCATCTGTGTGTTTGACAAACACGAGCACAGTTTGTGCTAACTCAAACAACCAACATTACTGCTTCTCTGGCACCCTGCCCAGGGAGGCTCCTTCGCACCAAGGAGATGCCAGCCACAGCGTAGAGGGGTATGTGCGGAAGAGTGGGAGGCTGACTAAGATTTTCTTACATAAACCACAGAAAGTTAAACCCATCCACAGACACAGAAGAGGAATCCCAATTCTCTAGATCTCATTTGGTATGGCAACATTTCATTTATAAATATTCCATAACTACAAATAACCTTCCAAACCTCACTCCTTTGATACAATTCAAATATACACATGGGTAAGAGCCCTAATAGCACTTTTATCTTACTTTGTATTCTTCCACTCTATTATTGTGCCCCTCTCTCATTCGGGAGAAATACTATAGAGAGAAAAAAATACTTTTGTTTGTTTGCTTTGATTTTGGAACAAGATTGGCAGTGCTCAGGGTTTTTTCCTGGCTCTGTGCTCAGGGGTCACTCCTGGCAGGGCTCCAGGGACCTTATGTGGCTGGCTGCAAGTAAGGCAGGCACCTTACCCACAGTACCAGGCCACTAGTCTTAAAGAAAAATATTACTCATGCTCTCTAGCTTTGCTATACAGACTCACATAAAATAAAGGTGAAAGTGGAACTAGCTTGGCTGGTTGCATGTTGTAGGAGGAACAACCCAGAGTCTATCTTCCTTGTCTCTACTACAGAATTTAATGACTGAGGAATTTAACAGTTTCTTCAGATTGTATTTGAGATGGTTTGCACAACTTTTTTCAGTGATTCCCTTTCTCAGATTTATTTTAATCATATATTAAAGTCAGTATATTGTTGTTCTGTGTTGTTTTGTCACTGTCACTGTCATCCCATTGCTCATCGATTTGCTTGAGCAGGCACCAGTAATGTCTCCGTTGTTAGACTTGTTACTGTTTTTGGCATATTGAATACGCCATGGGTAGCTTGCCAGGCTCTGCCGTGTGGGTGAGATAATCTCAGTAGCTTGCCAGGCTCTTTGAGAGGAGCAGAGGAATCGAACCCAGGTTGACTGCATGCAAGGCAAATGCCCTACCCGCTGTGCTATCATTCCAGCCCTTTTAAGAATCATATAAAATAATACAGATGTTTTACTGCATTGTGGGTTTTTTGGGTCCACAATAAAGCAGCCTAGAAAAGCATTTACAATATTCATTGGCAGGAAGCATAATATTCTGAAGAATAGTCTTATAAAATTAAATATATATATACAGCTCATGCAGCTCGTGTTTTTACTTGTTTGCTTTTATTTTATGTCTATTTGCTTTTTCCACTCTGGAGTAGCCTGTGTCCTCTCCTGAACATGTAGTTTTCCTATTTCTCCTCACATCTTTTTAAGTTTAAATAGAAACTACTTTGATTAACTAAAATTTAAATACACACATAGTTTCAAACATAGAATATATAGAAACAAACATAAAACACAGATACAAACATAAAAATATACATAGCAAACCCTAATATTAATTTGGAAAGAACTTAGAGACCCTGAAGATTAACATAACACCGGAGCAGGAATCGCATATTTCTAAGTCTCTGTTTAAATTTTTCCACAAATAGGGCCAAAGAGATAGTCAGATCAGGCGCTGGTATGGCTGACCCAGTTTGAGTACCCAGGAACGCATAAGCTCCGCAGGCAGCACCAGGATGTGGCCCTGAAGACAGAATCAGGAAAAGCCCCAAAGCTCTGTGGGATGGGATCCAGTTCCCCACCCCCAATTCAAACAATTAAAATGTCTACAGACAAATTTTCGCTGATGTTATTTTATCTATTCAGCACAGAGATTTAATTTGGGGCTATCTCTAGTAGTGCTTGGGGGTAATTACAGGGTCATTGCTGGGGGGGGGGTCATTCCCAGCAGCACTTGGGTGACCATGGAATGCCAGTATGAAAATCTGGGTCTCCCAAAAGCAACACATGCAGCCCAGCTCTTTGAGCTGTTGCTCTAACCCCTCATGAATACAGACCAACTGTATCACTGTCACATGGTCCATAATTGTTCCTAGGTACCTTTGTATGTTGAGAGGACAATTTCCCCATTCCCTTAACTCCTAATAACTGCTCTATTATTCAAAAAATATTTCAACCACCTAAAATATATTAGCAAAATCTTCCTAGGTCTTTACTATAAAAAATAAATATTCAAGAGTCTTTCACTTTTTAGCCCCTTTTGATAAATTCTAATATAACAACTGACATCTTAGAAATCACTATCACTGTCATCCCATTGCTCATGGATTTGCTCAAGTGGGCACCAGTAATGTCTCCATTGTGAGACTCGTTGTTACTGTTTTTGGCATATCGAATATACCACAGGTAGCTTGCCAGGGTCTGCCATGCAGGTGGGATACTCTTGGTAGCTTGCCGGGCTCTCCAAGAGGGACAGAGGAATCGAACCAGGGTCTACCGTGTACAAGGCAAACACCCTACCTGCTGTACTATCAGCTCATCTTAGAAATACAGTATCCCAATTATAACACAATACTTCATATGCTAACCAACAAAAACAGAGTTCTAGCCATTTTATGCCACATTTCATTTACATTTTAATAATGAAGTCATTCCTCAATCATGTTATAATCATGTTAATCTGGATTAAGCGCTGATTTGAAATTACTACTATTAAATTTACACCATTTAATGTACATTGATGCTCAATCAAAAATACTATTGGAAAGGAATGTATCAATAGGAAAATGATGGAAGGTTAGGGGTGAAATTTTCTCTTAATATTAGATTAACTCTGATACAGATTCATTGAAAATCTGTGTTTCGGTTTTTCTAAAATTTTGGCAATATTTCAAATCCTATAAAAGCATTTCATTAATAATGATGTATTTCATTTGAATAATAAGACTTTTATTTGAAGGAAGTGTTATTTTAGGTAAAATATAGAGTAAATTACTATAGTTTCTTAATTTGTGGCAATATTAAACTGAACTAAAATTTTGTTTACAATACTGCTTTTTACTTAATACCCATCTTTTATTGTCCTTCTAAAACCTAGTCCACTACTTAGAATTTTTCAGTGGTACCAATATAGATGATATTTTTCTCCCTCACTCATGTTGTTAAACTCTTAAATCCGAAAGATGCAAAATTTCCACCTATTGGTCTCAATCACAAGGGTCCACAAACGATTCAGAAAAGACATCTGCACTCCTATGTCCATTGCAGTATTATTTAAAATAGCCTAACAACAACCCAAGTGTCCAAGAAAGATGACTAGATAAAGAAAATTATAGTACATATACACAATGAAATACTACACAGCTTTAAGAAAAAAATTAAATTATGCACTTTGCTGCTATGTGGGAGGATATGGAAAATATCGTGCTGAGGAAAATTAGTCAGAAAAAAGGGATAGACCCAGAATGATTTCTCTCATCTGAAGAATACAGAGAAACATAGCAGGAGGAAAACAAATGGCAAAGGCAACAGAAACCAAGAACTGGCCTTCAGTAGGAAGCTTACCATGGGAGACGGGGCAAGGACTGGGGCGATGGTGAAGGGAAGCAGGCATGCTGATAGAAGGTGTGGTGTGAGATTGTTTCCTGTAGGAAGCCTTGCTAATTATGGTTTTTTTAAATCATGTGCCTAAAATTCAATTAAATAAAAAATTTTAAAAATTACAAATGATACTAAGCATGAGTCAGTTACAATTATATATATGATGGCTATTTAGAAGATGACTGGGAATTCTAAAAATTCTCATGTATGAGGTACACATAGTCATTTCTACAAATAAATGTAGGGCCAAAGTACTCATTATTAAGTTTAAAAAGTATTTTTTTTGTGATAAAGGCCTTCTCTAAGTAGTACTGGATGCCCGGGAATCAATCCCAGCAATACTCCCAGCTATGCAGGCAAAGAGTTCAAGTCTCATAATAAGAGAAGTATAAAAGTAGCTTAAGGAAAAATTATTAATGTGATCATGTAATACTTTCCAAAGATATGATAAACTAGGAATTAATATAGCTAGGGATTAATATAACACTGTACTCAAAAAAGTTTAGATAGAAAGATTAATGAAATAGAACCAAAACCAGAAATAATTCTTGATGTACAATTAGAAGCAGTAAAAGACATTATTATAAGTCAGAAAATACAAGATAAATTATTAATAACTGATAGAGATATTTTGCTAACAGCTCAAGAATAATTGCTATATTGTTAGTTGAAATTAAATGCTTTAATGGATGAAAATATAATTTTAAAAAAATGTTTTAAAATCAGGGGACTGGAGCAATAGCACATCAGGCAGGGCATTTGCCTTGCATTCGGCTAACCCGGATTCAATTCCCAGGATCCCATATGGTAACGCCAAGCACCACCAGGAGTAATACCTGAGTGTAGAGCCAGGAGTATTCCCTGTGCATCGAGGATGCTACCCAGAAATAAAAAAAAAAAGTATATCAGAAGATAATCTAATCTCAAGAGTCAGGGAAGACTTTCTAAACAAATCCTGAACAGAAAACGATTTTGTATAGATGGAAAGACTTGAAAAAAATAAAAACAAAAGGAGGTCCTTGTAGGTATAACTCAAGAGTAGACACACGCACACACATACACACACATATCTATCTATCTATAAGCACATGCATATATACACATATATACACACACATATATGAGGCCCTGACCTCAATCCCTGGCACCCCCACCTAACATCCCCCAAAGAGGAAAACAATACAACAAAATACAACATATACAACAGATAAAAGCCACCAATAAATCATAAATTGACTTTTTTAACCTAAGGAGAACTAGGGCTGCATAGAGAGTAAGCAAGTAAGAATTCAAGTAAGGCTCAATTCCCAGCACCCCATATGCTCCACCAAGTCCACAAGCAGGGAACCCTGAGTGCAGACCAGGAGTAAGCACTGATCATAGGCAGGTGTGCCCTTCCTCCCACGCCCCGCCCCACAGAAAAAAAAATAGATATTTTTAAAAGAAAGCAGACAAGCAACACAAATAGGCAACTGACATAAGGAGAGATTTTTAAAATAAAATCTACTAAGACTCCAATTCTAAAAAGAATCCAATTAAAAGTAAATGAGTAAAAATACATTTTTCTTTTATCATACTGGCAAGATACTTCAAAATAATAATTGCTGGGGATAAAAGAATACTTGCAGATACACCTGGCGAGGGCA
This sequence comes from Sorex araneus, assembly GCF_027595985.1. Taxonomy (NCBI): domain Eukaryota; kingdom Metazoa; phylum Chordata; class Mammalia; order Eulipotyphla; family Soricidae; genus Sorex; species Sorex araneus. The sequence goes on from NC_073307.1 coordinate 117,869,636, forward strand.
CATAATATCCTAACACTTACTAACAGGAAGTGTGGCGATAGGAATCAAAAGACTTTAAAAAGATCATGGTCCTGGGCCACGGATGTGTCTCAGAGGCAGTGCACATCCCCATGCTTTCGAGGCCTGGGTTCAATCCCAGCGGCACAAGCTATGACTCAGGAGTTTCACATTTTAGAACTATATCCTAAAAATTACCAGTAGCAACTGAAAAGTATTAATAAAATGTTATCTTTTATCACAATAACAAACAATAAAACTAGTTTATATGTGAAATAGGGCTCAAATTTGATATATTTAACATATACTAGCATATGTTAGAATCAAAGGCCTTCATTCAATTTTAGTTCACATTTATTTCTTTTGTCTGTTTTTCTATACTTTAAAAGTAAATATTGTGAATTTTGCTATAAAGCAAAACTAAGAGCTATTAAAATACACAGTTGTTGAGATTCAATATAAAAAAGTTTTGATGAAAAATACTATGTATATATTACATATTCCCAAAAGAATAGCATTCAGTTTACTTTAGGAATACCTTTTGTCTATTGATTTTTTGCTGTACTTGCTCAAATTCTACCACTGAGCTATATTTCAACTTATACTTAAATCATTTTAAAATTTATGAATTATTACAACTAATAAGGATGGTTAATGAGTGTCTTGAATTCCACGAATACTGAACATATAGAGTTTTTGCAGTGTTGAGTAAAACTATTTGAATACTACTTTAATTTTATTTCATCAAAATTATAATAGCATGTTATCCATAATTTTTTAAAATTATTTATGGTAGCAAGATATTAAGATATAGTAAAGGATTATTTCAAGCAGACTAAAGAAAAATTAGAAATGTAGTAAAAAAATTTGTCTTCTTATCTCTTATGCACATAAAACTGAGGACAGCAAATAAAACTTCATATATCACAGAATCCAGGAAGTTAAAGAATCCCAAATGCCTACTTTTTTCTCATGTGTTTAACATTTGAGATTGATAAATTTTGACTCAGATCAATAGCATTTTGCACTTTAAATTAATAATTATAAATTTAAAACATCAAGAGGGAAAGATAACCAAGATCATAAAATTATGCTGAATCATAATATAGTATTATTAACTTCCACATTACTACTAAGAGGAAGCAAGACCCCCATTATTCACACTGGCAGAAGCTTGTCTTTGCTTAAACCATTTCTGTTCACACTGTTATAAAACCAATGCCTCTGAAAAGGGAAGAAAATACAGAATGACGTGCAAAGTAGCACCACCATGTTATTGCAGCTAGAAAGAGAATATGTCACTAATAACTTTCTTTCTACCCATCAGTTATAAGTTAAGGGTTTTTCCCTCTCCAAAATAGTAAATGGCCTTTATGGGTAAAAAAACAGAAGCAGTGAAATTCAAAACAATATTCAGCTTCTACTTCTGATTTTGATACTTCATTAGTTAATGGAATGAGTTGCTAATTAGCCATTAGAAAAGAAATGCCTTCTTTTTCTCTTGAGCTCAACATAACATGCTTGAACACTAGAGTGATTTCTGTAAGAGTTTCATAAAGGCATTAAAAATATAAAGCTATTGCCAAATTTTAATTCTAAATGGCATTTTATCCATGATCAATAGGAACATACACCTGAAGTTGTTTGATAAATTCAGAAAACTAATGTTATTATATTTCCCAGTTGTTAATGAACGCCAGAGATGACTGTCTCCAAGGGACAATGTGCAGCTCATTAATGATCATGAATCTATTCAGGATACCAAAAACTACTAATAGAGTACTTAATCTTCATAAAGGAAACATAAAGAGAAAGTAAGGCAAGATGGAACACTTCTTGATTGGTAGGGTAACTTCACTCTTAAGGATTGAGATTGCCAATTTTTTAATGTTTCAAAATAATAACATCAACCACTTATCTTAAAATATGTTCATCCTCATTAGACTCTGTGGTTGTGTAAAGTAGAAAGCTGTGAAATCTCTTTGAAATTTATCCATTTATGATCCTAGAGCCACATTAACAGAAATAAGCACATCCTGCCCTCACAAGTATATCACGAGTATATTCTTAACTGCTAGGCACTGTTCTAAAGACTTTATATATATTAATTTTCTTAATGAATTTGAGATATATACTGTTATTAATTCCATTTTAGATAAGAGGTATTAGATATAGAAAAATTCAAGTTGATCATAAAATAAAACAGCCAAAATTTGAACATCCTGGTAAACAGACTTTAGAGTCTACACAAACCATTATATTTATATAGCATTCCATATGATTTTTTTAGGTTATGAATTAGAATTTATTTGAAAATATGCCCATCTTTGAGATAAAACACATCCAAAGTATTAACCACACAGTATACTATATGACATGAATCATCTAAAACTAGAGAAAAATATTTGCAATTTTTTTACTTCCAAATTTTTTACTTCAAATTTTTTTTTTATAGGTTGACATTTTTTTGATCAGAAGAATGTCAATTTGCATGTACAAATTAGACTGTAGCACTGTAGTACTGTTGTCCTGTTGTTCATCAATTTGCTTGAGCAGGCACCAGTAATGTCTCCATTGTGAGACTTGTTGTTACTGTTTTTGGCATATCAAATATGCCACGGGTAGCTTGCCAGGCTCTGCCATGCAGGCAGGATACTCGCGGTAGCTTGCCAGACTCTCCAAGAGGGATGGAGGAATCGAACCTGGGTCGACCATGTGCAAGGCAAGTGCCCTACCCTCTGTGCTATCAATCCAGTCTGATATTCATAATAAGCAACAGAAAACAAATTATCTAGCATCTACCTGTCTTGTAGGTAGGTGGTCGGAAATGGTGGTGGGAAAATGTGAAATAATGATGGTACAAAGGTGTAATGGTAGTGGGACTGATGTTGAAATATTGAATGTAATCAATGTGAACAACCTTAATGAATTTTTTCAATTAAAAAGTAATGGGAGAAAAATGTCAAGTCTGATATGATTAGACTCTGAATCAATCCTAGGATAATAAAAAAGCAAGTAAAGAAAAAATCTCTAATAGGTAAAAAGGCATCACTTTTCTGTTATTACTTAGACTATTGTTATAATTTTAAGAAGGATTAAAATTTTCTTTAATATGTTCCTCATCCTTAAACATATTTTTCTTTGTAATATTTTGCATACTTATTTTTAACATTATATAATTTACACATGTTTTACATGATTGATTTTATTAAGTAAATTAATTAAGTAGTTTATCCTATAAATTATATGCTTGCAGACTAATATAGAGCAGAAAACATTCATTCTGTATATTTAACAAAGAATAAATGTTCAGTGTTATACATTTACCCTCTTGAATATTAAAAATAGAAAAGATGATAATTTATGTCTGCATATACACTACCCAAAATGTGTTAAAAATAAGATGTCTACATTAATATTTTTCATTTTCTTATCGTTTTATTTTATCTTATTTTAAGTTTTTATTAGTGAATCATCATGAGGTACAGTTACAAACTTAGGAACTTTCATGTTTGCATTTCGTTTACATCCCTCCACCAGTGCCCATTCTCCTCCACCAATGTTCCCAGTATTTTTCATACTTTATATACTGTTGTACCTTTAATTTCTCCAAGAAGTTCACTGGTATTTAGTCTTTCCATTTTTTCCTTCCAATCTTTTGAAAGTAGTTTTTCCATGCAGGAGGAATCTGTTAAAATTTAAAAGTAAATATTAAAATATTTATAAAATATATTTGCAAGTATTAAAATACTTCAAATCCAGAAGGTCAATTTATGGAGAAATTCTCTCATTCAAAATTGAATAAAAATTTGCTGCTGTTACAGTTTTAATTCCAAGATATAGACAATTATATTCATCTATATTATACAACAAATTTTTTTTCCACTGGAAAAGTAAACTACAGGAGGGAAGCAGTGCTCAATAATCTCATCTTAGTATTACAACTATAATTCTATAATATTGTGTTAACGATATTATAGAATTATAAATATAAGACTACCATATTCTATCAACACTTACCATTTCTTCAACTAAAAGGGTAGAAAAGGAAGCTCTTTTTATGAGTTTTTATTAGATATTATTACTTTTAACCCAGGTGATTGTTTTTTAAATACAAGCAAAATTTATGTTCAAGGAAGAATGTTCAAAAGATTATTTAGGAAAAAAATGACAGATATTCAAGGAAAACAAAATCAAATCAGATTATAACCATTTTGTCAATAAAAAGAAATAAACATAAAGCGATATTTACAAATTCTTAGATTAAGAAAAACGTACAGAAAATAAAGTCAAAATGTTTTCTATCCCCAGTAATGAACACTTTCCTCCATATAAAAACAGTTGCAGATTTTTTTCTTATAAAATACTTTTTCGAACACATTTGCTTTCTTTTAAATTTCAAACCAGAATACTAGATTACAGGAAACAAATCCATGTTTTTAAAGCGAATCATGCTAATCAAAAATTTAAAAAATTTAGAATTTTCTTATAATTAAACCATTTTTTCTCCATAAATTATTTTCCTCTCTGTTCAGGAGAATTTGTAGCCACAGCTACTGCTTGCAACTATTTATTTGTATCTTGTAAGCTTCAAATCTTAACAAATAGGCCATGCTTCCAAAGGGGAATGCATATTTAAATACTAAATCCTTAGTGCAAAGTATACTCCCATTAAACTTTAACATTCCAAGTGTCAAAATTTTGATAACTTCTTCTTAAAATTATATTTAAAATAGTTACTTCAATTCCAAATACCTGTACTCTCTCCCATATTACTGCTATCTCTTTGATATTTTCCTTTGCATTTTTTTTCTCAACCTCTAAATTCTCCTTGAACATTTCAGAATGACAGTAAGGTCAAGATGGATCTAAAAGGTTTTAAAAGCTAGATAAGCAGTAGAAAAAGATAGTGGGCTCTCAGTATGAGACAGGAAGATCATCACATGGTTAAAGAGCATTGGTGAAAACAATTAACATTTGTTCAAAAGATGATCAATCAAACAAGGAATGGATGGAATCCAGACCAGTGTGTCCTGGAATGGCTGGTGAAGAACAACCATACTAACTAGCTATCACAGAAGCTGAAATTCTTTCTAAATAGGAGACAGCTTGATTCTATTAGATGAAACCACTTGCCCCTAAACTTACTTTTCTCCCATCTTTTATTCTCTTTTCTTTCTTCTATCCTTCCTTACCTTCCTTTATTCTCTCTTTTCTCTCTCCTTCCTTCCTTCCTTCCTTCCTTCCTTCCTTCCTTCCTTCCTTCCTTCCTTCCTTCCTTCCTTCCTTCCTCCCTTCCTCCCTTCCTCCCTTCCTTCTTTCCTCTGTTTCTTTCATCTTTCTTCCCCCTATTAACTGCTTTCTTAAGTTTCAATAAATAATCTACTATTTTAATTAAAACTTGGATTTTAAATGACCTTCCAATATGATCTTTTAAATTTCTATTTATATTTAATTATAAAATTAGCCTCTACTACTTTTATTTTAAATGCATAAACAATAGGTATATTTTCATTTTCAACATGTATGTATTTCTGTATCGGACAAAGTCATAAAAAGAAAATGCTAAATTAAGATACAAATCTTCAAAGCAAGATTTATCAGAGATAATCTTTCTCATTTCAGGTTTAAATTTCTGAGACTGAAATAGTATCAAATCATGGGTAAGAATAATCAATAAACTGGCTTTAACTACCCTTCTGATACAGTTCTGTTACTTTTTTTAATTTTTACCCTTTGATATAAGTTATAAAATGTTACTAAACTGATAATTACTGATTAAAATCCTAAAGCATAACTTGTATGGTTAAAATTTGAATTGAAGCATATACTATAGTTATATACTATATACTATAGTTTTTTTCTTTGACTATAGTTTTTGTCAAAGACAAATCTCAATCTACTAATAAATGTTCACAAATACCAAGCAAGTTTATAAACTAGGATGAAATACACTTAATGTAAAAGAAAATAAAATATGTCTGTCATTTCTATAAATAGACCTGAAATATTTCAGAAAAGAATTCCAAAAAAATGTTAAAACTTCATGGGAGAAAAATAGGACTCTATGAACAGCAAGATCATATTCTACAACATAAGTCAAACTATGTAAATACCATTTTACATAAAACATTAATTAAATGGTTAAAAAAAATTCACGTCCCTATTAGAAACCTGATCCTCACCATAATCCTGAGTTAATGTAACTATTTGAGCTGCCACTTCATTAGAATAAACTGAGGGAAAAATCTATAGCAGCGTTTGCATGTCTTACATTTATAGCTTATGAAAATATTTAATAACAAACACTGATTGTCATTATCTACAGAACAATAAAAGTCACCACATGAAACTTTATCTATGTTTAATCTCAGTTCTAGGAGATTCCAGGAAGACTCAAAACTATGAGGAAGTCTTGAAAACGTCAATTTTTTTGCCTCCTTATGTTACTGACTGCCTAATCTCTAACAGCATGCAACAATTAGTACTAAGTATTCCCCATGCTATAATGTAGTAAAGCAAACAAAGTGAGGGGGAAGGACTCTAAGATGAAAATTGTTAACAAGTATTACAAAGGCAGAGGTGATGGTTTGAACTTTGTGATGGTTCTGAAAGGTCAATAACTTGAAATGGGAAAATATATAAAAGATAAAGCCAGAATGAAAATTCATGGCTTCCAATTTCCTACTCAAAACAATACCAAGCTCAGGGTATAAAAGAAAAGGAAGTAGTCATTCTCCTGTACTGCATCCTCCAACTGCAATAACAACAAGCTTTACACAGGCAAATAATCAGATCAGACTTTGTCCTGTTCTAATCATGCATATATGCAAAGCCTAAAGAAATCAAAGTAAGAAGTTCAGTTAACATCATGTGCACATAAAGAGTGAGAACATGCAGTTTTATTTCCCATTGTGCAGAGTGATATAAATTCAATAAGCACATAGGATCACCTGGGGGGGAAGATTGGGAGCACTGAACAACACCCAGATGTTCCTGAGTTATTTTATAGATAAACAGATTTCACATAATTGACTTCAAAGCAACTAATATGCAATAAGTGGTATCATAGACCTTAAAACAATGAAAAATATACGGCATATTTTATTATCTAACCTTTACAATTAAGATGCTAGTACTTTGATTGAGGTGTCGTCAGATGAAAAAGATAGGACTTAAATATCTCTGGAAAATTTCATTTAAGAAACATTATGGCATAAATATGTCATAATTATATATATATTAAAATAACTATTTAACTCCAGTATATAAATGGTAAGATTAATACCTTTTACTTTGAAATAATTAAAGAATTACTGCGTATAAGCCAATACATATTCAATGAAATGCAAGATTTTATTATATCTATATCTTGCCTAATTTCTGTGTATGCATGATTAAAATGTGACTATCAAAAATCAAAATCTGAAGTTCATTTCTCACTTATATTTTAATCAAAGACAGAAAAACTCTTGGTATGCTACAAATTAATTCCTAGTTGCAAGGTTTTTTCCTTTTCCTTTGATAATTTGTTGTTCTCTTTTAAAAAACATTTTCTAAGAAACAAAACACAATTTAGAAATAACTTTACAAATATCCTTTATAATTTATTGCAAAGCAATGTTTCTTCTTTGTAAATATGTAGATCTTAGTTCAGGTCAGTACAAAATGTCTTATCACCATTTGATACTGATTTTTTGCCTGCTAATAATATCACAGACCAAGAGAAATTTTAAATGATGCATGAGCTGACATTTCTTAGTTCATATCCTGGTATTTTAGGAAAAAATTTAAGTTACTCTGAGTTATAGAAAGTTGCCACAGAATTAACTCTCTCTCTCTCTCTCTCTCTCTCTCTCTCTCTCTCTCTCTCTCTCTCTCTCACACACACACACACACACACACACACACACACACACACACACACTATTTTGGATCAAAGAGAGAAAGAAATCTTTTTTAAATTTTTTTTTATTTTTTTAAATTTATTTATTTTTAATTAGAGAATCACCGTGAGGGTACAGTTACAGATTTATACACTTTTGTGCTTATACTTCCCTCATACAAAGTTCGGGAACCCATCCCTTCACCAGTGCCCATTCTCCACCACCCGTAAACCCAGCGTCCCTCCCACCCTCCCCAATCCCATCTCCCCCCACCCCACCCTGCCACTGTGGCAGGGCATTCCCTTCTGTTCTCTGAGAGAAAGAAACCTTTATCAAATCTTTACCCAAAGAACGTGGGTAAGAAGAAAAGGATAATAGAAAACATCGTTATTGTTGTACTTTACAGAATTTACCTTTGATAAATACTTAGTATTATTCCTTTTAAGCTCAAAGTGATGAAGTTATAAATGCCAGAACATGAAAAATATTACGTTGAAAATATCTTTGAAATGTTTTAATGAGGAAAAACTATTCACTGCAAGCCCTATATGTAGAATTCATATTGTTTCATGAGTGTTTTAACAAAAACATAAAATCAATTCCTTTTCTTTTTTACCACAGGGATCATAAAATTCAAATGCAATATATTATTTATGTATCCAAGAAAAATGATAACTTATCAAAAGTGCCCTTGACCTTGATATATAACAATTTTTGACCATGTGTATTTGCATCCTCGCTGATCAACGATGCCACATTTTTCATTAGGAAACAGAGATACACATGCCAGTTACTGTACATTTTTCCACAGTGACAAGTGCTCCACAATACAGTGGGATAAAATTGGAGCTTGGAGAGCTTGAAGAGCACTCTTAAATTTTAATTAAAACCCTCCAAGCTCACTAAAAATAATTAGACACTAAAATGTGCCAGTTTTATTTTGAAGTCACTATAACACACAAAGCACACTGCCTGGCGTCAGCTTGTGCTCGCCTTCTCTCTCTCTCTCTCTCTCCCTCTCTCCCTCTCTCCAATGAAATAACTGATCTCCCAAAAATGAACAAGAGGGTATAAATAGAGGCTGTCTCCAGGCCTTCTCTTTATGCTGGGAAACTGACAGCAAAGAGACAGCAGAGTGGGTTTTTCAGTCTGCATCAAGTGAACCTAGAATAACTTGTTTAACCAAGGGTTCAAATCACCGACAAACTCTACGTAGAATTGTCTGCAAGGACCATAAGTTCTATCACTGATCTTTTTGAACCAAAAGCCAAACCTTTAACCTCCTAAATGTTTTTGTTATCTTAAAATATCACATACAATGCTATATTCCATCCTATTTTTAGCCAGCAGCAAGAGAAAGCATGCCTTTCCCTTACAGCAGGGCAATGATATAAACATCAACACAGAGGCTCTGCCAGGAAGAGCTGGACTTCTCAAGCACTTGATCATTAAGGAATGCACCAACTGTTTTGGATAATCTCGTGCCAGCTCCCCTTTTGCTCCACACTCCCCTCTGGGAGTGGCCAATCTCGTCCTAATTTTTCATTTTACTCCTCCATGCCCCCATCCCCCCAAAAAAATGAGAAATGGCATTTATGCCTAGCAATGAAAAAGCAGGCTTACTTCCCCAAACAGACCAAAACTTTAAAACAATTAACCCTCCCCTCTTCTTTCAGATAAATTACTAAGTATAAAATGCAATCTGTTTCCTTTGTTTATTCAATATGAACAATTTGTAAATGACTCAAGGATAAAATTCAGAAAATGTTGTGCTAAATTAGAACCATTATAAACATGCTAATGACTCAATGCTTGAGTAAAACATGCATGATCGGTGAGAAGAAATAGATTTAGTTCCTGTGAAATTCTGTTGTGCTGCCTTTAAGTGATTTGGTCATTAAACTAGATATATTCCTTCAAGGGAAAATGTTAATTCCACAACCACTTTACTAGATAAATATACTGAATGCTATTAGATGTGTGTGTGTGTGTGTGTGTGTGTGTGTGTGTGAGAGAGAGAGAGAGAGAGAGAGAGAGTTGTAGAGAGTTGGAGAAAGGATGGGAGAGAATGGTTGCTGTTAGCAGTATCATTAGTACAATTAGAAGCAAGATTTCAGCATGTGCCGAGAAAAGCAAAAGACCCACACTTGAAACCTGCCAAATATTAACACAGATATCATATCATTAGGTATTATATTGGAAATCACATTGTTCTGAATGTGCAGGTATGAGGTATCACTTCCATCTGCTTGTTAAGACTGCTAGCCACCTACACTTCTATCAGAGGCTGATTCAATACCTAATTGCTCTCTCATATCCACCAAAGTACAACTGCTACCAATTCCAGTAGAAAACGTGAAGGAATCATTTGACTGTAGATTTAGAGAATAAGCGTCTACTGCTAAAGCTGAAAGAGATTTGTTATCTTTTAAGTTCAACAACCTCATTTCAAAAATGAGTCATCATAATGATGCCATTTAACTTGCCTATGATCAACCAGTGAAATATCCTAACTTATAATAATAATAAATAGTAATATTATTTATAATATATTCATAGTATATATAATATGATATCCAATAACAGAAAATAAATGATATGTTATCATTTTGGATATGGGATGAAACTCTCTGGTATTTTGGTGAAAGACTCTAACATTCAAAGAATTACAATAAAAACCAGTTGAATACAAAGTTCTCCTAAAGAAACTCTACTATTTCTCCATGTTTCTTTCTCCACAATGCAGTATCTTATCTGAACTAAAACCTTTTCTGAATAGGATCATGAACAAACAACTAAGAAGATGTGGCTTTAAAATACTGCTAAAATTTGGGGTTAAAGAGATAATATATAGGTTAAGGTGCTTGCCTTGTATGTGGCTACTTGGGTTCAATGCCTGAAACCACATATAGTCCACCAAGATCCACCAGGAAGTTATCCCTAATCACAGCCAAGTGTGGCCCCACAAATAAAATAAAAGTAAAATATAATATAATAAAATATAGTTGAACTTGAGAAGCAATCCTTCCTGGAATAAGTTTAGCTTATTGTACAGAAAGTACATGTTCAGTTTGAGATCTTAGTTGTTTTCTTTTTTAAATTATAAAGCTGATCATGATTGGACTTCAATCATACAGTGCTCCAACACCTATCCCTGAAGCTCATTGCTTACGATGCCTCCAAATTTATCATGCTACTAATGGAACAGAAATAACATTCCTGTTAGAAACTATAGTTTTCATATTGTTAAAATATAATTTAGCAAGGCATCTTTGCATGACCCAATTTTTTGCTTATCTATTGACAAAATTTAAAGTTATAAAACCAGGTAATATTGGAGAATGCTCTTTTGATCTTGCAAATGTTTTATTTCATTTGGATTTTTTTAAAATATAACTAGTCTTTTAACAATTATTGAACTATGGAAACAATTATTTTGTGTGAGTACTACATTCCACTATATATACTATGTCCCACATTCCTTCCACTAGTAGAAAAATATTTTTGAATGCCTCTATTGTCTGATAGATTTGTCAATCAAAATGCCCCACTGCATGCCCCTTACTGTTCCTCCCAGAAATTACAAGAGGAATTTGACCTAGTCAGAATTCTCTGATGAAATACCTTGGTAAGCTCTCTTAAGCACAAGTTGGAAGCTCTTAGCATATGTATCTAGAATTAGCATGGTCATCCTCCCAGGCATAAATAAGTCTATATAGTGAATGATATAAAAAATAAATAAAAAACAAAAAGTATAGAGAGACAGAAATGCATATTTAAGAATAAAAAAACCTGTGTCTCAGGTTAGAACACACATCTAAAATTATCTAAAGCCAAACTCTACTTCTGGCTTTATCGGTAATATAAACCAATATATTCTTGGTTTTGCTTAGGCAAGTTTAAATTGGGTGTCTGCCAAATGCAATTTAGAAAAATAGAAACAATATGAAACCATAACAAAAGCTGCCATATAGACAGTTGTGATCCAAATTTTAACACACTGGAAACCATTAATGAATCAACTTGTACTACCAGGTTAAAATCTGTATCATGCTAATATTGAAATAACCTTTTTATACTTTATTGAAAGATATGCAGATGTGTCATGCAAACATTATAAGTTTATTATCTACAATTATTAGCTATTTGAATTAGGATCCTCTAACAACAAAAAATTAGCAGAAATAAAGTCAAAACTGAGGTTCATTTTAAACAAACAAATATCTTTAATTTGTGATCAAAAGATCCCAAATTCAGTTTTGTGTTCATCACCATAGCTTCAGGGGCCAAAGAGTTAGTTCTACAGGCCACCTCATGCCTCAACAGGCATGCACAGCAAGGGCCTGGGTTTGATCCATGGAACTACATATAATCCCTGAGCATCACCAGAAATAACCTCCTGAGCATAAAGTTGGGAGTAGCCCCTAAGCTTTGCTGGGCATGGCCCCCATACAAAAATAAATAAATAAAACAAAACATCCCCATTATTCTGACTCATTGATATTATATTTAATGTGCAAAATAAAATTCTAAAGTAATTTTACTACTAAAATACCCCTTATCTGTTTTATTAATGTACTGTCAATTTATAAAATACCAATCAATATAAAATTAAACTACACTCTAAGTTAGTACTAATGACCCTTCATAATCTGTCCCTAGTGAGTCTTCGCATAATATTTCTCCTACATGAACCTCAAATGAATAACAGTAAACATATCTCTCTCCTGTACACACATTTGTGCTTTTTCACTTCCACACCTTGCTTATGTTATTGTCCCCACCTGAATGAATCATCATTTGTTGGCACTGATCCAAGACCACTTTTTAGAATATGTCTGAGCAATGATAGAACTACCTTTCTTATATTACATAAACTGCTGCATAATTTATTTATTTATTTTTCTGATGACATTCTCTTTTTTTTTAGTTAGTGAATCACAATGAGGTACAGTTACAGGCTTACAAACTTTCGTGCTTGCGTTTTAGTCATACAATGATCGAGTACCCATCCCTCCACCAGTGCCCATTTTCCCCATCCATGGTCCCAGCACCCCCTCCACCCCACCCCACCTCTGTGGAAGAGCATTCTCTTTTGCTCCCTCTCTCCTTTTAAGTGTTGTGGTTTGCAATAGGGGTACTGATCAGCCATCATGTTCGGTCTATAGTCTACTTTTGGCACGCATCTTTCAACCCGAATGGGTCCTCCCAACATCTTTTACTTGGTGTTCCCTTCTCTATCTGAGCTGCCTTTTCCTCCAGCATGTAAGGCCGTTTTTTAAGCTGTGCAGCAGACCTCCTGGTTCTTATCTCTACTACTCTTGGGTGTTAGTCTCCCATCCTGTTACTTTATAGTCCACAGATGAGTGCAATCTTTCTGTGCCTGTCCCTCTCTTTCTGGCTCATTTCATTTAATATAATTTAATACAAACAATCAATAAAACCGTTTTACTGTAAATTTTGTGAATTTTTGCTCACTGGTACATGTTGCAGGCCAGGGAGGTTGAACAGCTGGTAAGGCGCTTACCTTGCATGCTGTCAACCCAGTTCAATCCCCAAGATCACATACAGTTCCCCAAAAACTGCCAAAAGAGACCCCTGAGCACAGACCAGGAATAAGACCTGAGCACAGCTGGTGTGGCCCCAAATACAAAAAAAATCTCTACATGTTTCTGTCACCTAATGAAACAAAAAAAAATTTCCAAAACATTACCATTTAGTTAATCATCTGTGCTTCTAGCCCCAGACAACCACTGACCTGAATTTTATTGCTTTATAGTAGTATTGCTTAAAATTGAATTCCATAGATGTGAAAGTATATATTCGGGGGGATATACTTATTTAATTAGCATAATATTCTGATATTCAGTTAGATTGCAGCATGTATTAGTAATCTGTTCCTTTTGTTAACATATTGCCATTGTATAAGTATATTAATTTGTTTATTAATTTATCATATCTTTGTGTAGAAGTGAGTTGTATTTGCCTTAGATATATTATAAATTAGTGTGAAATTTTATTTCTCAGTCTTCTATGAATACATATTTAATTTTCCCTCTAAAAATGAAATTTCTGGTAAAAATGGTTTGTCATGCACCTGATTTAATTTTTAGTTAAATTTTCCTGTTAAAAATTTTGTATTGACGTAGCATTGCATTACATTATTATATAAATTCCAGGCATGCATCACTGAAAATTATCATGTGTGTGTGTCTACATGTGCATTCCTGTCATACAAAGTTCCCTTATTCTTATTTGACCTAACCTTTCTTCTAGTAATTATTACTTCAGTTCTTTATGATTATAAATAATGCAGCAATAAAAGTAGGTGTGCAGTAAACTTATCTTTTCAATGACATGGAAGAATGTGGGGTATAAATACCAAAAATTGGATAACTAGACCATATGAAATCTGTTTTTAGAGGCATTTTCATTCTGTATTTCATATTGCCTGCACCAATTTCCATTGGTGGAATTACTACCAACATGCATAAAAATTTCTTCTTTTCACATCCTCCTCAACACTTGTTTCTTATTTTATGGATAATAACCAGTCTGACCAGTGTGAGGTTACATCACTGCTGTGCTTATTTGCATCCCTGTATTAATAATAGATGATGAATACTATTGCATGTACCTTTTGGTCATCAGAGGTCTTCTTTAGAGAAGTATGTGTTCAGAGTCTCTGCTTATTTTTAAATTGTTTTGTTCCTCTTACTGTTGTTGAGTTTTATGAATTCTTTGTATATTCTAGATATTTACTTGTCAGATATATGATGTGCAAAGATGTTCTATTGGTTCGACTTTATTTTGATGCACTTCCTTTGCTGGGCAGAAGTTTGATATTGTTCTCTTTTTTTGCATGTATTTCCCTTGCCTTGTGAGTCTACAAACGCATGCCTAAAACTGATGTAAAGGATCAATATCACTCTTGTTTTACTCTTTTTTTTTAATGGTCTCAGGTCTTATATCTAAGTCTATTTACATATATGATTCTTTTGAGGTTTTTTTATATGCGATAAGGTAAATAATGGGATAGTGCTTTGCATGACTATCTAGTTGATCCCACAACCCTTGCTGAAAATTATCATTTCCCTGAACTCTATGGTCCCATTACAGGAAATCAAATGATCATGTGTGTCTATTTCAATATTCTCATTATTTTCCTATTTATTAATTTGTTATCCTTATACCCATACCAATTGATTTTGATTAAAACTTTGTTATCTTGAAACCACATAGAAAAATTTCTCCAAATATGTTCTGGTTTCAAATCTATGTTGGCTATTCTAGGTTCTTTGCTATCCCCTTTCATTTCAGAATGAACTGGGCTGTCTAAAAAGAAAAGAAAAAAACACTTGGATTTTGATTGGGTGTATATTAAATCTATGGAATTTTTAACATATTATTTTCATATAAATATTTAAAGCAATGAATTTCTCTCTAAATATTTATATATTTTAAATTTATCATGTAAAACTTGTTATTTGCATTTTAATATAATTCAATTTAATGCATTTTATAATATTTCTTTTTCTATCTTCTTTGGCACATGATTTATCTAATAGCGTATGCCTTATGCCAAATGTATGGAATTTTAAAAGTTTCTTTCAACTATTTATAATTTACTTCTATTTACTTCTATTGTGGTCAGAGAAAATATTCTATATATAATTTTAATCCTTTTATGTGATTTGGAATTTTTCTTTGTGCCAGCATATGCTTTATGTTGACGAGTGCTCCATATTTACTTGTAAACAATGATTACGCTGCAGTTTTTGAGTGTAATGTTCTATCAATGTCAATTAGGTCAGGCTGATTGGTAGCATTCAGTTCTTTTATATTCTAATGGATTGGTTTTTCCAAATTATATAAAAGAATTGAAATTTCTAACAATTGGATTGTAAATTTGTCTTTTCTTTTTCTTTTCAGTTGTAAACTTTTTACTTTATGTATTTTGAACATTATTAGATACATATACATTTAGGAAAGATATATAATCTTGATAAATTTGTTTAGTCATTACAAAATATCTTATCACTAAGAATATTTCTATTCCTGAAAATAACTTTGACATTATGATATCCACTTCAAATTCCATATCATCAGTGCCTGAATCTTTATTCTTCTTTTCTTATTTTTATTACCTATTTTGCATCCTACTTATGTTATTTTTCTTAATTGTTTCTTGTAACTAATGCATTAACTAAATATTTTTTTTCACTACTGTGAGTTTATTGTTTGGTTAAGTAATTAAGTAAGCAAGGTCAACAACTAACCTTGCTTAATTATAAACTATGTAGCAATCAGGTCATA
The DNA here is from genome assembly GCF_027595985.1 of Sorex araneus. NCBI lineage: Eukaryota > Metazoa > Chordata > Mammalia > Eulipotyphla > Soricidae > Sorex > Sorex araneus. The sequence continues at coordinate 117,885,835 of NC_073307.1, forward strand.
CCACATGAGGAAATTACCTAGCCTCTATAACCTTGTCCTAATTTTTTTAAATTTTTTTATTAGTGAATCACCATGAGGTACAATTACAAATTTATGAACTTTTGTGTTTGCATTTCAGTCATACAGTGATCATTTACCCATCCCTGCACCAGTGCCCATTCTCCTCCACCAATGTTTCCAGTATACCTCCCACCACTCCACCCTGCCTCTGTGGCAGCGCATTCCCTTTTGTTCTCACTCCTTTGGGTGTTGTATCTTGCAATAAAGGTATTGAGTGACCTTCATGTTTGGTCTATGGTCTACTTTCAGCACACATCTTTCAACCCAAATCGGTCCTCCCAACATCCTCTACTTGTTGTTCCCTTCTCTATCTCAGCTGCCTTTTCCCCCAGCATGTGAGGCCAGTTTTCAAGCTGTTTTCAAGCAGTTTTCAAACTTATCTCTTGTTTTCAAATACAATGACATTATTTAGCTTTCAAAAGTAGTATTATTTAATTTATACTTTATGTAATTATTATGAGAGTAAATTATCATTTTGTTAATTTTCTTTATTTTTTTATCTGTATGTTCTACCCTTTATCCTCTTTACCTACCTTTTCACTCATTTACTCTTAAATTGCATTTTGTTTCTTCTATTGTTTGTATAGGTCATATTTATCAATTTTATATTTAATCAAAGACTTACAATATAAATCTTTAATGAGAATAATGTATCAACAAAATCATACTATTTTCTTACAATATAAGATCTGTAAAAGTGCATCAAATTTGAGTTCTATTGCTATCACACCTATTATTTTGCATTTTTTTAAATTTATTATTGCTTTTAATTATTTGGCTCTCTAAATTAAATTTGTTCTTTTTCTCCTAAGAGCTTGTGTTTTCTTCTGAAGGGTATTCATTTACTCACAGATTATTTTAAACCTTTTGAGGTTTCTTTTAAAGTTTTATTACAATAGAGATGAGTAGCCTTTAGTATAGTATTCCATATTACTAGAGTAATCTTGTTACTCTGATGGTGTGGCTTTTCTTTCTTTTTTAAAAATTTTTTAGAGAATCACTATGATGTACAATTACAAACTTATGAACTTTTGTGTTTGCATTTTACTCATACAGTGATCGTTTACCATCCCTACATGAGTGCCCATTCACCTCCACCAATGATCCCAGTATCCCTCCCACCACCCCCACCCCATCCCCCACCACCCCCACCGTACTCTGTGGCAGGGCATTCCCCTTTGTTCTCTCTCCTTTTGGGTGTTGTAGTTTGCAACAGAGGTATTGAGTGGCCATCATGTTCGGTCTATAGTCTACTTTCGATCTCCACCATATCCCCTACATTTCTCTCACCAATATTTGAAACATGATGTTTCTGTGGATTACCAGTTTTCTTTTCCAGGTAGTTTTCCTTTGTCAAGTTCTTATAGTCAATTTCTAGTTAAATGTATTAGTATTCTGCTTTGAACCCAAGAGCATAACAGAATATTTTTGAAGTCCATTCTCTTTATAGTATCATTGACTCTAGTTTCTTCTATAAATTAACAGGGGGAAAAGTGAAGAAAACAAAATATCTCAGGGGTTGGGACTGCATATCTTGTAGACATAAGAGCATGAGCTTAATCTCCAAAACCATATAACCCCTCAATCATTGCCAGGTATAGCCCTGGTGGCTCATGACCACCACCAAGAGGACCTTGAAGGTTCCGAACACTGCTGGGCCTGAGTTACACCATATTGCCAGGCCCACACCATATTGCATCAGGTCGGCTATGTGCAAGGCAAATGCCTTACCCGCTGTGCTATCGGTCCAGTCCACTCTAACAGATTTGTAAGAAAAATACTAATTTTCTACAACTATTCCTGAAGATAAAGCAATAACAAAATAACTAACCTAATAATAAAACCATACAAAAATATTATAAGATAAAACCTATATAATTTTATGAAGATATATTTTAAGGCCTAAAATAATAGAAGCATAATATATAAAATAACTATGTACCACAAACCAAGTAGAATTTGTTATAATTATGTAAGATTATTTTTAAAATCAGATTTAATATAATACATCATATTAATTTATTAATTTACCATAATTTATATACTATCCATCATATGATTTATTGATTTATTATTATCATATATTATAAAATCCAATATTCTTTCATAATAAAAATTCACAGCAAATTTGCAACAGAATAAAATTTCCTCAACTTGACCATAAAGGTATCCAAACAAAAATTCTATAGGTACTATCAAAAGTTATGGTGAAAAACTTGAACTTTTGTCACTTTAATCAATAATTAAGATCTCTCTTTTTCATCTTTGTTTTTGATATTGCATTGAAAATTCTACACCAGGCAATAAGACGATCAGGAGATGAAAGATGTATATTTTTGGAATATAAATATAACAATATAGATTACAAGATTGTCTTATGGAAAATCCAAAAGAATTGGGACCAGAACAATAGCACGATGGGTAGGATGCTCACCTTGAATGTAGCCAAGGCGGGAAGGGGTTGGCCCTGGTACCACATATGGTTCCCCAAAATCTGTCAGGAATAATCTCTGAGCACAGATCTGTTTGCGGGCCCTCCCCACAAAATAGAAAATCACAATGAATCAACCAAAATCTTCCTAGAATTAATAATCAATCACTACCAACATACAAAAATACAAAATTAATATACAAAAGTAAGTTTCCCTTATATCAGCAATAAGCAAATGTGATCTGAAGTTTTTTATTTTTTAAAAATTTTTTAATTAACTAATAGGTTTTATTTTTTTTAGTTTTTTTTAATTTAATTTAATTTTTAAAAATTTTTTATTCTTTTATAGAATCACCATGTGGAAAGTTACAAAGCTTTCAGGTTTAAGTCAATCTGAAGTTTTTTAAGCGCCATTTATTTTAGCATCCCAAAAAGTAAGATTTTTGATATATATCTAACCCAAAATGTACAAGATGATATGAGGAAAAACGTAATAAGATCTATCAGAAAAAAATAACTCAACGGGGTAAATTTTATATGTTCAGAGTTAAGAAGACTCAGAAAGATAAAATTGATTAGAAAGATGAAATAGAGCTCCATAAATATAGTAAACCAATTTTTAACAAAGGCACAAAAACAGTCCAATGGAGTAAAGACAGTTTTCAGTAAATAGTGGTGGAACAAATGGCATTAATATACAATTAAATTGCTAAACTCAAGTTTTACACCACTTATAAATATCAACTCAAAACACATCACAGATATCAATCAAAAAGGCAAAATTATAAAACTCTTAGACAATAATACAAAATAAAACCTAGAAGGCCTATCAGACAATACCATAAGCATGATCCATGAACAAAACTATGCATAAGATGTATTTCTATAAAATAAAAACTTCTGCTCTGAAAATTAAAATATACCACTACACACCTTTAATAGTCAAAACCCAGAAAACTGATACAGCAAATGTTCATAAGGATGTTGAGAAATAGAATCTCTTATACATTGCTGATATAAATGAAACTGGCACAATCACGAGGGGTGACAGTTTGACAGTACAAAACTAAACAAACTTGTAACATATGAGCATGACTCAAGCATTGCATTGTCTGGTATTTACCCAAGTGAACTGTAAGCATATGCCCATATAAAACCTGCATGCGGGTATTTATAGCAGGCTGAAAGCAACCAAGATATCCTTTAATAAATGAATAGATTTTTTAGAAAAATCTGTGGTGCAGAGGTCAAGGGTTTCTGGCACTGTGGTGGTATGGTGGAGTGGTATAGATATATACCCAGACCACAGAGTCAACAATACTGAAAGTAGAAGATTTAATCCACAACAACTATGCTTAAAAATGTGTCTCTCAAGTAGGCAGGCTTGGGTACTGGGGACACTAATGGAGGAACGCTGACACTGGAGGTGGGACTGGTGTTGGAATATAGCATGCCTAAAACTCAACTATGAATAACTTTGTAAATGATGGTGTTTAAATTAAAAAAAATCTAAAAACTATCAGCTTTAAGGTAAAAAAAAAAGATAACCCCAATATGATACATCCAAAAATAAAAATGGGAGCTTATTCAATACTACAAAAGAAATGTGATTTAACATCATAAAAAAATATGAAAGGAACTTAAATACATGTTACTATGTGAAAGAAGTCAACATGAAAAAAAGTGTATACTATATGATTTCACCTACTGACATCTGGAAAAAAGGAAAATTCATGGAATCTAAAAAAATTACTGCTGCCAAGTATTGTGGGGGATGGAGTGATGGACAGAGGGTTTTTTAGAACAACAAAACTACTATATGTGACCTAGCTATTTAAAACTGCAGGCTGCGACCTTATATGAGATAACCAAATGGGAGGGGGACACGTCACAAGAAAATTGGCAACACTGAAAGGTTTGTGAACATTCAACAATGAAAAATTGATTCCAAATCAGGTATGTTATAAATCCAAGGTGTTTATGGCAGGGCTCACCCAGGTTGCAGTTCTCTGGCAAAAAGGTGTCGTAAGTGGAAAAATTTTAAGAAGGCTACATGCTGGTACATTTCAGTCTTTAGACGGTTCTCAAATCCACAGAATTCATGGTTATCCTGAAAACTAATGTAACTATGGAGTTTAGTTGATTAAATGTCTCAAGTGTGAGCTATTAACTGAAACTTTGCTGTGAATCAAAAATGGATCTGAAAAATTAATTTTGCTAATTAAAAAGTTTATTTAGAGAAAAATGAATAAAATCCATTATTCATAGATTATTCTGATCTATAAAAAGTATATAAAAATTCTTATACATGTTTGGTCTTCACCCACATTTCTTAGCTCCTAGCTGCCCTTGAAATTTCCTTAACGTAGAGTTTAAAGGTATCTTTTGCTATGTTAATGAATATAACTTTGGGAAAACACCCGAAGATGGGAGGTGATTGTTGGGGAAATTAATGTAAATAAAGGCAGGAATTTTCTTTCCCATCCCCTTAACTTCCTGGGAATGGAGATAGGCTGGAAATTGAGTTCAATTGCCAACACTCAATGAGTTAGTCATGATTCTATATTAAATACTTATGACTGATTAACTATGTTTCTGTGTTTCCCTGCATTTAAATGCAAGGGAAGTTGTTTCAAAGAGCTTCCAAGTTTAGCGAAGACATGAAGACCTGGGGGAAAGTGGTGCTTGCAGAGAGCATGAAATCTCACCACTTTGCCCCACTATTCATCTTTTCTCCCTATTCACTCCTAACCTCTATATCCTTTGTATCAATGATCTAATAAGTAAGTGTGTTTCCTAAATTCTATGCCTGTTCTAGCAGATCAGTCAGTTCTTAAGAACTTCTGATTTGTATAGCCAATTTCAGAATCCTAGATAATAATCTGGGCTTGGTTTTTATTTGTTTGTTAGATTTGTTTTGGGGTTTATTATTTGGTTTAGAGGCCACACACAGCACTACTCAGGGATTACTCCTGGCTCTGCACTCAGGAATCACTCCTGGAAGCTCTGGGTAACTGTGTTTGGTACAAGGGATTGAATCTGGTTCAGGTGTATGCAGTACAATCCCCTTACCTGCTTTATTATTTCTCTAGCCCTAATGACATGAGTTTGTTATGGACACCCGTGTAAATGTAAAAGTGTGTGTGTGTGTGTGTGTGTGTGTGTGTGCGTGTGTATGTGTGTAGTGAGATGAACAATGGAAACTTTAGTCTATTGGTCAGAGACCCTTAAATGAGCCAGGACTTTTGGCCAACATCTTCAGTAGTGATGTCATAGACAATTGAGCCCTTAGTCTGTAGAATCTGACATTATTTCTTGGTAGTTTTAGAACTGAGTCGAACTCTCAAGACAGTGTCTCAGTTGTGTTTGATAGTGTGGTGAAGGTCTTATAATTTAAACTTTTTGCAACTTTGTACTTTGTATTTTTTAATCCTTATCCCTCCACAAAGAAAGAGAGAGAGAGAGGGAGGGAAGGAGGGAGGGAGGAAGGGAGAGAAGAAGAGAGGGAAGGAGGGAGGGAAGAAGGAAGGAAGGGGTGAAGGGGGGAAGGAGGGAGGAAGGAGGGAGGGAGGGAAGGAGGGAGGAAGGAGGGAGGGAGGGAAGGAGGAAGGAAGGAGGGAGAGAGGGAGGGAGGGAGGGAAGAAGGAGGGAGGGAGGGAGGGAAGGAGGGAAGGAAGGAAGGAAGGAAGGAAGGAAGGAAGGAAGGAAGGAAGGAAGGAAGGAAGGAAGGAAGGAAGGAAGGAAGGAAGGAAGGAAGGAAGGAAGGAAGGAAGGAAGGAAGGAAGGAAGGAAGGAAGGAAGGAAGGAAGGAAGCAGGCAGACTCAGAAGGATTCTTTGGGGTTTAAAGAAAAAAACAGACTAAAACAGTCTGCACTGAGACTTGCAGTTACGAGGACAGGAACCCCTCTTTAGGAGAACCTGCATTGCTACATGCTTTGGCTTTGACTAGGCAAAGACAGAGCCTATGAATATCTCTGAACTGATAAGGCACAGACTCCTAGCTGGAACATACTGGTCAGGGGAGGCTGAGCAACAGAGTCCTACAATCACACTCTTCACTACCAAACTAGTGATATTTCCCCACCATTTTCTTGATTTGGTGGATAATTGTCCATTATGTTTTCCTCAAATCTATTCTTATTATTTTCCTTCATAAACATGTATGTTTTCTGGAAAAAAAATAATAAATATGGAAAGACTGTTACAAAACCTTAGCTCTACAATGCATAAAACCAGATCTGTATTCCCTCTCTTTGAAGTTTTCTCTATAGCCTGTGCTGGTAAACATCCTTCCAAGTTTAAATTGGTTTCCTGGCAATAAAGCTGCACTTTCTATTAGCTGTTCCTCTGCTTTTTTGGACAACACTTACTAACTACATCCCTACTTCAATTAACCACAGGGCACCACCCACACAAAGTCTGTAAATTGTGTCCCTATCTGAGTATCAAATGTGACTACTTAACAGTTTCTTAGCTATAAATAACAAGTCAAACTCATCAATAATGCTATTTCTGAAAGTAAGTTCTCAAAATTCAATTATATAGGTATATCTTTTAGACGGGATAGAATTTACAACTAAATAAAATAGTAGGTAAATAAATTATATAGACTAATTCTGAATATAGTAATTATAGTTAACACTATTGTAGTATAGACTTTAAAGTTGCTACAAAATAGGTATTAATTATTTTCAGCACCAAAACAAAATCCCCCAATAATGAGAGAGGAGTTAATACTATGGTGGCAACTATGATGCAATAATAACAATTGAAACTAACACGCTGTGTACATCTAACGCTTGTACAGTGCTATTTGTTAATTGCATCCCAATTCAAAATGGAGGTGTACAAATATATGCTTCACACTGAGCTGAAGTATGGGATAGAATTACACCTTTCTGGAAGTTGGGTGATGCAATCAAAGGGGTTCACATCACTCTGATTTTCTCTTAGCTGGGTTTTAAAGCAAGTTTACCTATCAGGCCAGCGAGATAGTGCAGTGGGTAAAGCACTGGGTTTGATTCTCTGCACGACATATGGTCTCCCTGACCTTTGCCAAGAGTGGTCCCTGTGTACAAAGGCAGGGGTAAGTCCTAAGCACTGTTGAGTATGGCCCCCAAACTGAATAAAATAGAAAAAAGTATAAAACAAGCAGTTCTATCTCAAATGAAAGAGAGATACGTGGATATGTTCTGAGTATATAAACATTAAGTAAGAACTTGACTTTAATGATTATTGTAATAATGCTCAGGCTTTGAAGAACTTACTTTTTTGTGCTCAAAAAATTATAAACAAGAAAGTTGTAACAATTGCTTTGAGTTGGTATAATGATGGTGCTTGTCTCACTGATCATCTTTGTAAATGGGGTTTTTGCCTTCTCTACCAAAATAGGCAGAAAATATTATTAGAATGTCCAAAGGCTAATCTAAATGTGGCATAGTTAAGCAAATAAAAATACTAATCAGTATAAAAGTACACTCTGAAAGTGAAGAGACAATGTCTCAGAGTGCAGGTTCTGTAATCATTAGCTAAAGCAATACGCAAAAGTGTAATGTTTAAAGAAGAGAGTTGCACACCATACTAACAATCTGTTATGTGAATGATAGTTATCTGTAGGTGCACAATATTTAGAGTAGTTGCATTTGCTAGGCAACAATGTTTTCACAAATGAAATTCTATTTTACATGCAGGTGCTTAAAATATGCAGATATTGCCTTTACTGCAATAAATTACCCTTGACTCATCACAAGAAGAAAAACTGTGCTAACAGTCTATGGCCAGATCATTGATGCATTAAGATCAAAGTGTAGAGAAGAATTCACAGATCTTTCTTGGAATTGATGTAAGAGCCTTAAATGGCAAAAAATTACTTGCTGAGGAAAAAATGGTGCATAGCTTATGTGATAATGCCATGCTTAGAAAAATCTACCACTTTAATCAGTACTATCTCCCTAACATTTATTTTAGTCTCAAAACCCACACAAGTCTTGTCAAGTTGATATGATTTTTTGTGCCTCACTCTCATCTACTTTAGCTTTTATAATATACGTTAAAATCCAAAACTTAAATATTGTCAAGAAAATGCAGCTAGGACTGGAGAGATAATACAGAGGGCAAAGCACTTGCCTTGCATGCAGCTGACCCAGGCTCAATTCCTGGCACCACATATAATTTCCCATGTGCTGCCAGGAATGAATCCTTAGTACAGAGCCTGGTGTGGCCCAAATATCTCCCAAAAATAATAAGCAAAAAATTAGCAGGCAGACTAAGCATTTTATATTCAGATGGTTTATCATATGTGGATTTCATAAAAAGTAACAGTAGTAATAAAATAGTAATGATGATGATGTATGTTTTACTTCAAAAGAGTTTGCAACAAGAGTTGAAATGATTGACAAGGGCCTTAATTTCATCCTAGTTTGTAGCTTCTTTCATGATTCCTCAAGATATAAATTATGCAGCAAGACCCATAGAGTTCTTCAAGATACAAAATCTGCAGCATAAATGAGCTCTGTAATCAGTTCCATTGCCTTCATGACCAAAACAAAATTTCTAAAGGTAGTTACCTTCAGTTTATAGTTCCAACTATACTACATAAAGGGATATATCCCTTGCCTCATGTTTTATATTTTTGTGAAAAGTGTGTGCCATTGACTAGAATCATTAATATACCTTCAAATAAGCTGCTCCCCTAAAATTGAAGAGGAAAAACTGATCATGAGCATTTGACAGTTTAAATGCTTCTTTCCTTAAAATCTCTATCAGCTAATAAGAACTCAGAATGTCCATGATAGACATACCTTATTTCATTGTGCTCCATTTTATTGTTTTTCAAATATTGTATTTTCACAACATAAAGACTTTGGCAGCTCCAGAGTAGAGCAATTCTATTGGCAACATTTTCCCAAAGGCCTATGTTAACTTAGTATCTGTCAGTTTGGGTAATTCTTCTAATATGTCGTATGTTTTCATTATAACTATCGTGGTGATAAGTGACCTTTTCTATTTTCAAGTATTAATTTTTAATAAAATGTTTTATTTTCATAGTTATAGGTGCCATAGATAGTGATTACTGTGATGTATCTGAGAAAAGTAAATTAAAAACCTTCTGAAAAGAATTCATTCTAGATATGATGGAGAATAGCCAGGATTTATGAGAGGAGGCAAAAATCTCAAAAATAATTAAATTTTGAAGAAACTGACTCAAATCCTCATGGATAAGTTTGAGGGTTGCAAGACTAGCATAGGAAGTAACTGCAGATGTGGTAGAAAGAGGAAAATAATTAGAAGTCACATCTAAAGTTGTAATTGAATTGCTGCAATTTCATAATAAAACTTGAAATGATAAGAATTTGTTTCTTATGTACAAGCAGAGAAAATTAACTGGCTTTGCTAATTTGGGGACCATACTCAGCAGTGCTCAGGGTTTATTCCTGGATCAGTGCTCGGGGATCACTCTTGACAGGGCTTATGGTACCATATGGGATGCTCAGGACCTAAGCTGGGCCAGCTGCCTGAAAGTGCCCGACCCATTATACTATCTCTCTGGAGCTAGAAAATAACTTCTTTGGGTAAATATCTTGAAACTGTGTACATGTGCCATTTCCTATCATAATTTAAGGCCACTAATGTTAGCATTCATTACTTTTGCCTGAAATAACTATTACCATTATGGTTACAATTTGGCATTTTACATTTCTTATACATTAATTTAAAGTATACCAATAAAGCATCTTTCGTGGGACCACGAGATAGGACAGCAGTTCAATTCCCAGCACCACACAGCCTCCGAAACAACACTGGGTGCAGTTATGGAGGTCCTCCCAAAACCACTTGGTTGATTAAGAAGTGTCCCAGCAGTGCTAGATGGCCCACATAATTCTTGACACAACACGACTTAAGCACCACTGGATCTTCAGGCCCTTGCATTGAAAAATAAAGTCTCACAGATTTTGTGAAATTCCTTCCAAAAGACTTGTAGCAATTTTTATTTCCTACAAAAGTACTTTTTCTTCACAACCACGCAAAGGAAATTTTTAATTTTAAAATATGATAAGTTTGAATTATCATCTCAATGTACAATTTTTTTTTATATTTTTATAAAAATCACTGGAGTGATAGCACAGCAGGTAGGGCATTTGCCTTGCATGCAGCCAACCTGGGTTTGATTCCTCTGCCCCTCTCGAAGAGCCTGGCAAGCTACTGAGAGTATCTCCCCTACATGGCAGAGCCTGGCAAGCTACCTGTGGCATATTTAATAGGCCAAAAATAGTAACAACAAGTCTCACAATGGAGATGTTACTGGTGCCCGCTTGAACAAATCGATGAGCAACAGGATAACAGTGCTACAGTGATAAAAACATATCATGGAACAATTAATTGATAGATATGGTTGTATTTATTTAGTGTATATAATATGATGAATTTCAAAATAAGCCTGTAATTGTGGCCTGAGGAAAAGATACATGAAACCATCGGCAGTAAAGAACTGGAAATAAATAAGAATTTTAAAAACTGAAGGAACATCATCAGGGACTTTTAGGATATCTTCAAGAGAAAAATCTGGAGTATAACAGTTCAGAAAAGAAAAACAATTAAAAAATAAGAAAAAAGTAATTGGTGAAAGAAATTATAGCAGAAAACTTTCCCTATTAGAAGACGGAGTCAATAGGCTGATCCAAGAAACTAAAAGAGATCCAAATAAAAGAAATTAAATGGAAGAAACATCAACACATATTATAATTGCAATGACAAAGGCCAAATATATCTAATTCTGAAAGCTTCAAGATAAAAAATAAAAAAAAACCTTACCTGTAAGGAGACGCTTCCATAAGACTTGGAGTATCTACCAAATGAAATCTATAGGCCATAAGGGACTGTATAGCATAGTCAACAGGTTGGATGAAATATACATCCAAACAAGAATATTCTACCCAGTTAATTCACATGTTATCATTCAAATTTACGAGCATGACACAAAGCTTTGCAGACAAACAGTGGCTAAAGATGTTCATGATATAATGTCCATTAATATAATTTTAAGCAGGAAATACTAAACAGTCTCCTATAAAATATAGATAGGGGCCAGAGAGAGAGAGAAAAAAAGAGAGAGAGAGACAGAGAGAGTATAGCTGGTAGGCACCTGCCTTGCACTGCCAAGCCAGGTTTGATCCTCAGCATCCCATGTGATTCCCCAAGCTTACCAGGAATAAGCATGAATGCTGCTGGGAGTTACCAAACAACCAAACAAAATCAAAGGACAAACTTTTCCTGGATGTAATCAGATATTTTTTTAAAATGCAGAAAAGGTGCAGAAGAGTAAATTGTTCAAGACTAATATACTCGAGATTATATATGCTTCAAACTTTCAATAAGAGTATGCAGACTTAGGGGCTGGAGCAATAGTACAGAGGGTAGGGCGTTTGCCCTGCATGCAGCTGGCCCTGGTTTGATCCCCAGCACTCCAGATGGTCCTCGAGAACCACTAGGAGTAATTCCTGAGTGCAGATCCAGGAGTAACCCCTGAGCATTGCTGAGTATGACCCAAAAAGCAAAAAATGAAATAAAAGAGTATGCAGACTTGGGCAAACTATATGTTTTCTTGAGGAAAACACACTTATGGACACAATCAATAAAAGGCAATTGGAACCTGATCTCCCCATATATATATGTATATATATATGTATATATATATATATATATATATATATATCACTGTATCACTGTCATCCCGTTGCACATCGATTTGCTCGAGTGGGTAACATCTCCATTGTGAGACTTGTTGTTAGTGTTTTTGGCATAATGGATACACCACAGGTAGCTTGCCAGGCTCTGCCGTGTGGGCGAGATACTCTTGATAGCTTGCTGGGCTCTCCGAGAGGGACACGGGAATTGAATCTGGGCCAGCCACATGCAAGGCAAACGCCCTATCCGCTGTGCTATCGCTCCAGTCCATGTATACATATATATAACATATATACTATATATGTGTGTAAATATTTATATGAGAAGTTATGTAATATACATATATAAAAGGATGCCAATAAGCAAGAAACCTGAGCTAACCCCTAGCCTCAGGAAATGGCAACAAATAATTTCATTTAAATAATTTCACTTAATATCAATTATCTAAATTCACTAATCAGAAAGCACCAAGTGACTGGATGGATCAGAAAACAAGCCAACATTGTGCTGCTTAAAAGAGATAATCCTCGAACTTTCATGACCAACACAGACTCAAAGTAAACAGCTGAAAATAATATTATAGGCAAATAATAGCCTAAAAAATAATGGGGGAGGCCATAATTATATCAGACAAAACAGATGTAATTTTGGTTTTTAAGGGTGTTAGCTGGACATTCTGTAGTGATCAATATTTATACATAGAGAAGACAACACTTATTAACATATATACAACAAAGCAATGATCACAAAAATAGACAATGCAACTGCTCATAGATCAAGGAAAAATGTCAATGACAACACACAACAGTAGTAATTACACACATACACATACACACACGTACCTCACCACAGAATAGATCAACCAAACAAAATTTAAGAAATAATAAAGAAAGAAAAAAGTAGAAAAGTTAGGCTTAATACACATGTACAGGACTCTCCACCTCCAAATAGCCAACAACAGATCCTTCTCCAGCATACAGGGAACATTCTCCAGGATAGACCACATGCTATGACACAGGGTCCGTAAAATCAAACATAGAAGTGACACCATGAAGTGGTCAGGAGCTTGTGGATAAAATACAGACCTTCAAGAAAAGGAGATCGCAGATACTACCCCTCCCCACTCTGCTCAGACAATAATAGCCCCCAGGAAATGTCAAGCCCTTAGTATTCTTTAACAGTAATCTCTCTGTTCCCCACTGACCCAGCTTCTCCCTTTCAGAGTAACCTTTAGCCCAGGGTAATCATTTAGCACACCAGTGGGTCAGTGTGCCCTCCAACACTCTCACCAAAAAAATAAAAGTTAATACAAACAGAACCAAAATATAATAGAACTTAAATGTTAATAGTAATAATAGTAATAAGATGTACAAGCATCAAGGGAAAATTTACATATAGTAGAACTTTCATGATGTTATCCAAAGACTATAGCACTGTCCTCCCATTGTTCAACGATTTGCTCAAGCAGGCAACAGTAATGTTTCCATTTTTAGACTTCTTGTTACTGTTTCTGACATATCAAATATGCCACGGGTAGCTTGCCAGGCTCTGCCATGCAGGTGGGATATTCTCAGTAGCTTGCGTGGCTCTCTGAGAGGGACAGAAGAATCGAACCCGGGTCGGCCGTGTACAAGACCAACCCTACCCGCTGTGCTATGGCTCCAGTCCCACCAAATCATTAAAGATAGAAAAGAATGGCTTGAGATATTCAGAATTCTGAAAGAAAAGGATTTTCAGCAAAGAACATTCTATTCTGGGGCTGAAGCATAAGTACAGCAGACAGATCATTGCCCTGTATGCAGCCGTCCCAGGTTCCATCCCCAGAACCCCATATGGTCCCCTGAGCCCCTCCAGGAGTGATCCTTGAACTCAGAGCCTGGAATAAGTCCTAGCACTCCAAGTATGCCCCCCAAAAAGAATATTCTATTTTGTCAGATTATCATTTGTTGAAGAATTGAGAAAGATTTTAAGAGAAAAGCAAAAACAAACAATTCACCATTACTAAACCTTGAAAGATAAGCATTCCAGTCAGGTGTGGCCCAAAAATTTGAAAAAAAAAGTCCCAGATAAATAGGGCTATCTCAATATAATAAAGGTCATTGTTATTAACCCACAGTTAATATTACATTCAATAGTCAAAAACAAATCTTCTTGAGAATTTGAGAAAATATAGGGGTTCTTCCACAATCATAAGAATTTGTGTTTATTATAGCAGCAGACATTTCAGAGAAATCTGTTGTCACAAAAATTAAAAGAAGTTCAAAGCAGAAAAGAAGTTAAAGCTATTATTTGCAGGTTATGACAAAATACATAGAAAACAATCTAAAATACATTTGAAAAGTCACTGGAAACAATGAGTAAAACAAAGTAACTGATTACAGACAGATATAAAAATCAATTAAAATTTCAATGGTTAAGAAAAGAAGACAAAAACATTAAAATTTACATGTAATTATAAAAAAAACTCAAAAATTATAGTAACCTTAAAAAAGAAAAGAAGACTGGAGACACTGGGAAACCTGACCTCAAATTATACTACAAAGCAGCACTAATTTTAAAATGTAGTTTTGGAATAAAAATAGTAGACACAAAGATCAATGGAACAAAACTGAAAAGCCATAAATAAACACACTCTATTGAAAGTTAACTTTTGATAAAGGACCTTGAAAGGCAGACTCTCTTTAACAAATAAATCTTGGAAAACTGGACAACCCCATGAAAACAATAAAGCAAGATTACTCTCTAACCCCATATACAAAAAAATTTCAAATTAATGAAACACCTGAATATTTAGTTAATTTAACCCAATATAACAAAATACACCAAGATAACATAGGTTAAATATCCCATGACATTAGATATATTTATTTTTGAAACTATGGCACGATAGCATAAAAAATTGTAAAAACATTAAAATAAAATTGTGTAGCAAAATAAAATATAAACAGAACAAAAATACAATCATAAACGGGAGAAATATTTTCATATTATACATCTTATAAGGGATCAATATCCAAGATAGAAAAAGAACTCAAAAACCCACTTAAAAAATATGCAGAAGATTTGAATAGACACTTCTCCAACAAGACTTAGAGTCTTGTCACTCTAATGTCACTGTCACTGTCATCCCAATGTCATGCTCATTGATTTGTTTGAGCGGGCACCAGTAACGTCTCTCATTGAGAGACTTATTGTTACTGTTTTTGGCATATCCAATATGCACGGGTAGCTTGCCCGTCTCTGCCACGCGGGCTTGATACTCTCGGTAGCTTGCCGGGCTCTCCGTGAGGGGCAGAGGAACCGAACTCAGGTCGGCCGTGTGAAAGGCAAACGCCCAACCGCTGTGCTATCACTTCAGAGACAGATGATAGCCATATTAAAAAATGTTCATCATCAATGTAAATTAAGACCACAGTGAGTTACTATCTCACACGCCTGTGTAAATAACACATTAACAAAAGTACTAAGTCTAGTGTATGAAGAAAAAGTAACTTTTGTATACTGCTTGTGAGAACATAAATTGGTGAAATCACTGAAATCATGTTAGTCTTTAAGAAGTTAAAAATACTGGGGCTGGAATGATAGCACAGCGGGTAGGGCATTTGCCTTGCACAAGGCCAACCCAGGTTCAATCCCCAGCATCCCTTACGGTCCCCTGAGCACCGCCAGGAGTAATTTCTGAGCGCATGAGCCAGGAGTAACTCCTGTGCATCACTGGGTGCGACCCAAAAAGCGGGGGGGAAAAAAAGAAGTTAAAGATACAGCTACCAATGATGGATGTGGTGTATATATATGAGAAATCATTAACAGTATTATAAATTACAGAAGCTCAATTAAAACATTTTAAGTAAAAAAATTTTAAGGCTTAGTTTGGGGTATGCATCCAAAGAACACAAAGACATTAATCTCAATACTTATATACTCATTCCAATATTTAATGATTTATTTAGAATAGCTAAATTTTGGAAACAAAAGTAGTGTCCATCCATAAATTTGTGAATAAAGAAGATATAGTACAGAGAACAAAACATTATTGAGTCATAAAAAAATAAAAGGATGAAAAATGTTACTCACAACAAAATGAAAAGTGCTTGAGATTATGTGAAACAAAAGAGGAAAAAAGTTATTTTACTAAAGTATACACATAAATATTCTACATTATAAACAGACCAAATGAAAAATAAGATAGTATACACAACAATAAAGCTGAGAACCAACTGAGAAAGAGAGAGAAGTGAAGGAGAAATGGGTAAACTTTAAAAATAATAATAAAAGAACCATACTGACTGATTTGGATGAGTGTAAATGGTCTCAGTTTTAAAACTATAATAAAGTTATAGAGTATTGTCCTGGTTTGTCTGTGATTAAGGGAGTTCGTGAGACATGGTACTTTGAGTTCTAAACAGGGAGAGTCCCCAGCAAGACAGGACAAGTTAATCACTTTAAAAGAAGAATTTGGAATAAATTAGGAAACAATTTTTTTAAAATTTGATACTACCTAACCAGGCAATGACTTCTATCAAAAGAGTTGATTTTGTAGATAAATATGATAATAAAAGAAGGAAACCCATTCAAAATCCTTAAAGCAGAAAAACAAACTACTGAGTCTAACTTTCTATTTAGCTGTGAGACCAGGGAGTCGATTTGTAAAAACAGAACAAAACAAACAGAAACAAAATTATTAAGCTGAAGGAAGCAGCATATAAAAATATCATACATCATGATTAAATGTTATTTTTCCTAGGAATGTACAGTTGGTACAATGTCCAAAAGCCTTAAAAGTAGTCCGTAGTATTTGGTCCTGGGGTGACTAAGACAGAGGGAATCTGTTTCTTGGAGTACACTGACCTTAAGGAGAAGATAGGATTCTAAATTGTTTAGTTTGCATAATAAAGATGGAGTCCTTGGATTTCTCTAGAAACTGGATCTTACTAGAAAGTGAATCTTTCCCCAACCATGAACATCATTAAGACATCAAACATTATTATAATGTCAAAACATTATAAAAATAGCAAAATATTTTAGAAGGAACCCATAATATCTGATAAGGATTTACTACTAAGAATAAAGGTTTCTCACAACTCAACAGTAAGACAAACCAACTTAAGAATGGGGATAAGACTTGAACTCTAAGGAATAACACCTTAGCACTGTCATGCCGTTGTTCATCAATTTGCTCGAGCGGGCACCAGTAATGTCTCCATTGTGAGACTTGTTGTTACTGTTCTTAGCATATCGAATATGCCATGGGGAACTTGCCAGGCTCTGCTGCGCAGGCAAGATACTCTTGGTAGCTTGCTGGGCTCTCCAAGAGGGACGGACAAATTGAACCCGGGTCGGCTGCGTGCAAGGCAAATGCCCTACCACTTTGCTATCGCTCTAGTCCTTAACTCCAAAGAATAACTAATGAAAAATGGCTCCGAATCAAATGAAAATATACTCAGAATATTTCTCCTGCCCTACAGTTTTCTCACTTCACATCTCTCTAGTTTACTCTTTTAAATATTTAAAATGTAGTGAAAAGATTAACAGACTCTCATAAGCCAAGAAGAGAGCTCTCACCAGAAATCAATTAGCTGGCACCATGATATTGGACTCTCCATTCTCTGCTATAACAAATTAATTCCCAAGGTTTTAATAGAAATCCAGCCTATGCTATTTAGATAATGGCAGTTTGAGATGATTAAGATACTACATTAGCAGTAACTCCTACCTACAAAGAGACCAACACGACATAAAGAAAAAATTGCACTGTTTAAAGTCTGGAAATGTCCAAAAATGCTTAACAAAAAGTAAATCCTTTTCATAGGGTACCTATTTTTCATTCACCCCTAATCCTAGAACAATAACAACCTCAAAGGCTCCAATGTTTTTTTAGATCAGGATGGAAAAGGAAAACCCCCATTCATCTATCTTTCTCCTCTGTCAGGGAAAGGATATAGAACCATATTTTGCAGTCAATTATCCTCATAGCTTAATATATTCTTGCATGGTAATTAATCATATTGGGTTTGGAGTTATTCAACATGGTTTCAAATCTAGACTTGGTCAATTATTAACTCTGTGGCCTTGATTAAGCCAATTTTATCATTTGTAAAGATAATAAAAGTATCTAAATAAACTAAATGAGATCTTGTATAAAAAGCACTTCGTGTCTGATATGACAGAAGTAAGTGATTAGTGCCAGAGCTGGAAAATAAAAACATCAATGATGGGATCAATGATGAACAGTTAAGGCAAATTTTACCCTGGTATTATATTTTGAGTCATATCACCTCAACCATTTTAGAGAAAAGATAGGTTGATTTCACTTCAGACTGCTATTAAGCCTATTTTGTTTTCACTATTGCAAATAATTCAAAACTTTTAAAACAAAGTATAAAGTTTATTACAGGTATCTTCCATTTAAATACAATATCTCAAATAAAATCAAATTATTACCTACTTGAAAATTTTTCAGTTAAAAAAAATAATGGTTTGGGGCAAGAGCTATAGTAGTGCAGGGGATTTGCCTTGCACATGGCAGACCTAGATTTGATACCCCACATCCTATATGGTCCTCTGAGAACCCCCAGGAGTGATTCCTGAGTGCAAAGCCAGGAGTAACCCTGAGCATCATCAGGTGTGACCCAAAACCCTAAAATAAATAAATAAATAAATAACAGCTTTAAATACCTCAACAGGACATAATTGTTTAATGAGTTTATTATCCTATAAACATTACAATAATTATGACCTATGGTACAAGTATAAAACAATACAATCTATTTCTTCCCACTAATATATGTCAGATAAAAACTCTACACTATAAGATATTACTCAGAGCTCATAGGTTAGATGCCAAGCTTTCTAACAAGTCTTAACTTGCAAATGGTTAGTAAACACTCACTTCTTTCACATTTAAGCTAAGTCAAATACAGTTTGAAGTTCTCAGAGAACCAAGAACTTTAGATTGAAAAAAGAAGTGGGAGTGGAGGGGAGTTAAGAGAACCTAAATTAGCATGTCTCAACTGGGACCACAAGGCCCCTCTGCCAGCTACCAGGATATTCCAAGAAGGCCACAGATTAAAAAAAAAAAAATAGCGTAAATGTGGGGGCATGAAAGTAAGGAACCCAATTCAGAGGTCACAGGAAGGAAACAAGGTCAGAATGGGGCTATGACTAGAAAACAGGTTAAGAAACACTGACCTAAGTGATAAAAGAAAATTCAATATTTTAAATAACATGTTTAATAAAACAGCTTGGACATGGTGAGGATGAGATGAATTTTAAAAATCACTATGTCAATAACAGCTCAATTTTCAGAGTAGCAAATTCTCACATATGGTCAAATAAGGCAGAGAGTCTCTTGCCTGCACGCCTGGCTGTCTTCCCCGGGACCCCTCGAAGGGGATGGGCTCCAGCTTCCTTCCCCACCCCAAGCAGAGCTCCTGGTGGCTAAAGACCACCGGAACCTAGCTACAGCCATGCTGGAGGCCCCTCTCCACACGTTCAGACAGGCCTCATGCATGAAGGTACCGGCAGAGGAACCCAGGTGTGTGTAATCCCATCAATGGCCAACATCCAGAGAGAGACTTAAAAGCAAGCTCTCTTTAGCCTACTTCTCCCTCTGGGAGAAACTGGCAATCTTCTGAGAGTTTCCTGCCCACATGGGACAGTCTTGCAAGCTTCCCATGGTGTATTCATATGCAAAATCCAGTAACAAGCTGGATCTCATTCCCCTGACCCTGAAGAGCCCCCAATGCAACATCTTTAGGAGGGCCGAGTCGAGATAGATTCTAAGATCTCAGGGAAAGGACGAAATGAGATGTTACTGAGCGTGCCTGAGAAATCCGTGATTAATGGGATTTCGTGATTCGAGATCAAATAAGGCAAGAATATAAGCCCAGATCTGAAAAAGTAAAAACATTCTGGGGTTCCAAAAACAGACATGCAGGTGATTGGTGTCCATTGAGTGATGCCTCATGATCTCTTCCTTGAATGTACAGTCTAGAAGGACAAACAATGAATCTAGAAAAACTAACATTTTTTTATTTTATTGATTCACCGTGAGATATAGTTATAAGCTTTCATGTCTGAGTTCACTCCACCAGTGCACATTACCCACTACCAATATCCCCAGTATACTCCCACCTTCCCCTCCCTCCCCCTGCCTCCATGGCAAACAATATTCCGCATACTCTCTCTCTCTATTTGGGGCATTATGGTTTGCAATGCAGATAATGAGAGGTTATCATGTTTGGTCCCTTATCTACTTTCAGCACACATCTCCCATCCTGACCAATTCCTCCAATTTTCTTAGTGATCCCTTCTCTACTCCAGCTATCCTCTTCCTGCCCTCTCGTGAGGTAGGCTTCCAACTATGGAGCAATCTTCCTGACCCTTCTATCTACTGTCCTTGGGTGTTGGTCTTGTGTAAAGTCTATGTGAAAGTCTCTTTTTATTTTCTTTTACAAGCTAATCCTTTAATTCCTCCACCCCTCTCAGGGATCCCAGCAAGCTACCCAGAGTATCTCGCCTGCAAGGCAGAGCATGCCAAAGTAACAACAAGTAACAACAAGAGACAAGTAACAACAAGTCTCACAATGGACACGTTACTGGTGCCCACTCAAGCAAATCGATGAACAACGGGATGACAGTGACAATGACAGTGACAAGTTTATTCACAGTGCAATTGCAGAACATCTGACTCTTATACTAGAATCTATTCTAACATTACCATTCCTTCATTATGAAAGACTTCATTTATGTCAGCAACAATGAAAATGTACCACTATTAAGATGCCAGAGTTAAAACATTTGTAGTCAACACATTAGATAAAAGTTTGACGTCCGGGAGATACAAAATACGCACAAAGATCAACAAAAAGACATTTAATAACCTTATCAACAAGGAGAGGAAATGAATAGACTCTTCTCAGAGGAAGACAGGAGGATGGCCAGTAGGCAAATGAAAAAAAATTGCCTTTTTTTCACTTATCAGTATCACTTATCAGAGAAATCAAAATCAAGACAACAATGAGATACCATCTCACACCCATGAGAATGGCATATATCAAAAACAGTAGGAACAATCTGTGTTGTCAGGAATGTGGTGTAAAAGGAATCTACTGCTGGTGAGAGTGTTGCCCAGTACAACTCCTGTAGAAAACAGTATGGAGCATTCTCAGTAAACTTAGAATTGAACTTCCATATGACAAACAATTTCACTTTTGGGCATCTATCCTAGAACATAAAAACACTTTCTCAAAAGGACATAAGCACACCATCACTAATTGCTATACTCAGTGCAATAGCTAACATATGGAATCAACCTAGGTGTTCGACAAACAGATGAATGGATTATAAAGTCATGTAGATACATACAATGGAATACTATGCAGCTGCAAGGAACAATGAAATCATGCAAAATTTGCTGCAACATGCTTGAAAGCAGAAGATATAATGTTGAGTGAAGTAAGCCAGTAAGAAGAAAGACAAACACTGGATGATCCCACTTATCTGTGGAAAATAGACTACTGGATGAGGAAATGTAATTTAAAAAAAATGTAGTAAAAAGCAATCTTTGGCCCCAGTGTTCAGAGAGGAGACAGAAGGAAAGAAATCAAGGTGGAGAGTGGTGATGGGGGGAGAAGAGAATAGGAAGTAATGGGTAATTAGGCAACAGACTTCAGTTCCAGCGGATGTGGCAGTGATATGAGTGAGGGGGTATAGCTATCAACCCCAAACACAGATTCAACAGAACTGAAAATCTGAGATCTAAGCAGCGACCAATGAAACTTTGTAATTGACTGTCAAGTTGATAGGTTGAGGTGAAGTGGGGAGTGGAACGGGGAGGGAATCTGGAAACACTGGTGAAGGGAAGTTGACAGTGGTGGAGGGATTGGTGCTGAATTATTGAATGTCTAAAACACAATTATCAGTAACTTTGTAAATCATGGTTCTTTAATGAAAATTTTTTTAAATAAATAAAATAAAATGCGAGAATTGATACACCCTTAACATCGTAATGGAAATCAGAGAAAAATTCAAAGGACAAAACCTGATGGCTGTGAAGCCACAAAGTTATTCAAAACCTGTTTTTGGAATATTTTAAATCTTTACACATTCTTATATTAATTTAACTTAGGCAAAATAAAATAATTTAAGAAGTCCTAAAAAGTTCAGGGACAATTAGTAATCTTTCTCCAGTTTTTAGATTATCTGTTGAAAATATTATTCAAGATATAATACAATTATTATGTGACTTTTATAAGATATCAACATTTTCTGTTTCTTTTTTATTACATTTTTGTTAGATTATGTATTATAGCTTACATTTTAATTTCATCTTTATTATTCCAGTGTTGTTTACTATTTTTGCTTTTTGTTCCTTTGACTTTGGGCCACACCTGACTGTGTTCAATTTCCTCCTGGCTCTGCATGAAGAGAGCACTCCTGGTAAGGCTGAGGGGACCATATGCTGGTCAGATACTGAACCCAGATCAAATGCATAGTAGCAAAGAACCTTTCCTTCTATGCTACCTCTCATACCCACGATGTGCCTCTGGATCTCAGAGAATGAAATAAAAACTCATATTTTTAAAATAATAGTATTTTAAATAAGATGTACTATATCTATGCACTGAAAGAAACTTTCAATATGCATAATTTAAACACTGTGCAATAGAAAACATTCAAAACCTAATTCCATATTTTTATTTAGTTTGTGAAACTACTTTTTTCTTATAAAGATAAAAATGCCAATTTAATCTATTCATATATTATGCATTATAGCATTATAGCTTCATCACTGAGTAATGAAATTCCATACTGATGAGGCATGCTAAACTCTTGAAAAATCTACTCTCTGATGCCATGTTCAGATTTTTCCTAAGACAACATGTATCGTAAAAGGGAGGAGACAATTTCAAAATGACCTAAAACTTCAATCAAACCATGCTGTATGGATAATATTTTTTATTGTTAAATCAAACAGCAAAACCAATCAAGAAGAAGTGGCTGGTTATAAAAATGATAATGCTTACTCCAGTAGTTTCACTGGACAACTACGGGCATGTGTGCATATTTAAGTGTTTGTGTAAGTATTAGAGACTTTGAAATGCCAGTTTTGTCAAAAATGCAGATAAAGTAATTTTAATGCCAAAAATGGTATCAAATTAGTTATCCCCACAAAAATTTTGGATTTGGTCCTTGATTTATCAAAAACAGAGACCTTTGTGAAAGGAAAAACACTCAAATTGGTTAGCCCACCAAAATGCTGAAATAAAATAGAAAGTTATGATACTTTATTTGAACTGATTTTTTATAGGAACCGTATGTATGACTTTCACTTTCTAGAAAGTGGTTTTCTCTTGAACACACATCAGAACCATTCATCATAATATAATTGCAAGTTGTCAGTCAGGGCCGCACCCTTCACTTTGTGGCAAACCGCCAACACATCTGTCAGAAGCACTCATAAGCTTCCGTGTGTTATTGTAATCCTGTACAAAGAGAACGAGCCCATTCACCGATTTCACATTTTCCAAATGAAACAATGACTTGCTTAAAACCCAATCCAAATGAAATTGTTGGGTTTCCCTATAGACTTTGTTACTTTCTCATCAAGTAACTGATCATGCCACCAGCCAAATGGAATCATTTATCTTGTGGACCATTTATTTCTCTATGTGTTAGATAAGCATCTTTTAAAAACACAGAGAGGCAGCTACATTGCATGGTTATGTATGTAAATATATAACATGCATACGTTTTAATTGCTTATAAGAAATAAAGCAATAAAACACTATTATAACCAATGCCTTTTTCTTGACTGTTCTCCTTTTTTTTTTTTTTTTTGTCATACAAACATTATATACTGGCAGGGAAAAAAAAGACCTTATTTTGGTAAGGACAAAATGTGCTGTGGCTGCAGGTTAGTTCAATTATCATTGATTTAAATCATCCCTACAATCTGAAAGAGCCAGCTGTTAACAGAATAGCATAGCAGAAAAAGAATAAAATTCCTTATAACTACAATCAAGCAACAGTAAAATACAGTTCTTTTATTCACACTATATGACCTTTCAAAGAAGTTTTCAAGTAACAGAAGTAAAGTCTAACAACTTTTTTTTAACACCAACAGAATAAATCTTGTGTATCTTGTGTTTTAAAAAGCAGATAAAAGGTGCCAAATGCTCACAAGTCAAAAGTCTTCAAACTGATTCTGGTTTAATATGTATTCCATTGCTAACGTGTCTGCATGTTCTTTCTCTGTATAACAGAAACCAGAACTACTATATCAAAGGAGATTTTTCTAATTTGTTTGCAGATTTGAATAAAAAACACATGACTTACTAGTAAAGTATCATTTTCCTACAAGATATAACAATCTTTATAAATACACTCAAACTGTATATTATTATACATATTGATATTGATATATGATTTTCTTCTACTATGTTTCTCAGAAGCATAATTAAACCTTTCAGTAATGATGGAAGTGATAGAAACAAATAATCCAGATCCAGTAAAACTTTATAGCCTTCCAGTTATCAATAAAATATCTTTAGGAGATAGTCATTATATAAAAAACAAAAATTCCATTAAATCAGGCAGGTTAATTTCAATACTTTATCATATTTAGTATTTATTGATACTAAAATTATCACTATCTTAGTAATATATTATTATCTTAGTAATTTTAGTATTTACCAATACTTTATCTTTACCAATAATTATTTATCAATATTTTATCTTATTTGGTATTTTAGTAATTTTAGTATTCATCAATACTTTAATAAGATATTTAATGGTGTCAAGTAGGAATGACAACATTCCAATATTACAAAGACGCTTTACATCTACGTTTTCACATGAAGTGAGGAGATACAATGAACTCACTCTTTTACCAAATTTGATAAAAGGAATAATTTCTACACTTGGTATGATGGCATGACATACTGCTCAAGTCTTTATTGGAAGATATAGACATTCATTTAATTTACTTCTCATTGGTATGCATAGACATTCTATAATCAAAATAAATTTATTTTTAATATTTTATGTGCTTGAATAATGGACGATTGCATATGAAATGAATGTGGCATAAGAATTGCTGTCACTGTCATCCCGTTGCTCATCGATTTGTTCGAGCGCACACCAGTAATGTCTCTCATTGAGAGATTTATTGTTACTGTTTTTGGCATATCCAATACGCACGGGTAGCTTGCCAGGCTCTGCCGTGCGGGCTCCATACTCTAGGTAGCTTGCCGGGCTCTCCGAGAGGGGCGGAGGAATCGAACTCAGGTCCACTGCATGAAAGGCGAAAGCCCAACCGCTGTGCTATCGCCCCAGCCCAGCATAAGAATTAAGATAAGATTTACATGGATATAAAATTAAATGTTTTCAAATACATCAGTTATATCTCTTTCTTGATACTCTTACTTGTTTAGAATCAATCTCTGAATCCCTTTTATATTTATTAGATATGGAAACTACTATAGACTGAGTAAAAAGAAAAGTATTGTTAATTCTTTTTTTTTAATTGGCATTTAGAAAAACAGATTTCCTGGGATGAAGTGATAGTACAAGGGGATAAACTTCTTTCCTTACATGCAGCCCACCAGGTTCAATCCCTACTACCCAATATGGGCTGTTCCCTGAGCACTGCCAGGGGTGATCCCTGAGTACAGAGCCAAGTGCAAGCCCAAAACACTGTTGGGAATGGCTTCCAAACAAAAATAAATAAAGCTTGAAAAAAAAAACCACACACACTTCATAATAGAAGTCTTTTATCCTAGAAGTTTTAAGTCTGGTTGTTTTAAATATATGCATATTCATTACCATTGAATTCTTGTTTATTATTACTTAGACCACTGGAGGAAAAGATGCACCAAAAACATGTACACATTAAAAAACCTTTATATTTTGATAATCCATTTTTAATGTATCTGCTATAAAATTTAGGGCCTTTTAAAAGTTACTCTTCAGGGCTGGAGCAATAGCACAGCGGGTAGGGCATTTGCTTTGCACGCAGCCAACCCAGGTTAGATTCCCAGCATCCCATATCATATGGTCCCCCGAGAACCACTAGGAGTAACTCCTGAGTGCAGAACCAGGAGTAACCCCTGTGCATCGCCGGGTATGACCCAAAAAGAAAAAAAAAGTTACTCAGTAACTACTCTTCTAAAATTAATGCTATAACTATTTTAAGTATGATAATACACAAATAAATCTACCTAATATTTTAGCAAGTTACAAAATAATTATCTTAGTCATTTATTTAAAAAATATATAGCTAAATTTATTTGGCATTTTAAGAGTATATAGATATGCATGCATATATACATATAAAGAGAATCCTATGATAGACATATGGAATTTTTATGTGACTTTTCTGAGAGTCAAAACCAAAAGTGTAAATAAAAACTTCTATTCAAATGTTATTCAGTAGTACTAATCAAATTTAGCAAACCAAATATAATATTGAAATTACTATTTGCAATTCTTGAATTATTTTATAACAATAAATATTCTGGCTATCATAATTGTGCTGATGAGGTGAAACAATTTTCCAAATAGGGTACCCTGTATTAAAGATGACTTTCCTTTAGTATGATAATACACAAATAAATCTACCTAATATTTTAGCAAGTTACAAAATAATTATCTTAGTCATTAATTTAAAAAATATATAGCTAAATTTATTTGGCATTTTTAAGAGTATATAGATATGCATGCATATATACATATAAAGAGAATCCTATGATAGACATATGGAATTTTTATGTGACTTTTCTGAGAGTCAAAACCAAAAGTGTAAATAAAAACTTCTATTCAAATGTTATTCAGTAGTACTAATCAAATTTAGCAAACCAAATATAATATTGAAATTACTATTTGCAATTCTTGAATTATTTTATAACAATAAATATTCTGGCTATCATAATTGTGCTGATGAGGTGAAACAATTTTCCAAATAGGGTACCCTGTATTAAAGATGACTTTCCTTAAACCATAATTTAGAAAAGGATCATGAACATACACATGTATGCATGTATAACATTTGAAACACTTTTTAAAAACTCTATACATTTGTGTGGCTTTAATTTTAATTAGAGCATGCTAGATGTAAAAGGCTGTAGGGATAACACAGTGGGTAGGGCATTTGCTTTGTATGTGGCCGACCTGGGTTCGACTCCTCCGTCCCTCTCGGAGAGCCCGGCAAGCTACCAAGAGTATCCCGCCTGCACGGCAGAGCCTGGTAAGCTACCTGTGGTGTATTCCATATGCCAACAACAGTAACCACAGGTCTCACAATGGAGACGTTCCTGGTGCCCACTCGAGCAAATCGATGAGCAATGGGATGACAGTGACAGTGATAAAGTGAAATGTATTAAAATATTTTATTTGGATTTTATGCTATTTATGTCAAGTAAATGAGGTAAGTAAACCTAGACTTAGAGTAAGAATAATTATATTTTACACTTTTCTAGGATAATTTGTTGGGTGAATTACAAAAACTCATTCAATGGAAATAATTTTCTGTCATTTCATTTACTTAAAAAAAAGTTTACCTCTGAGGCTAGAGAGTTAGCTCGATGGGCTGAGCTCATGCTTTGCATGTGGGGAGGCTGAGTTCTTTCCTGGCACTGCACTGCATGGTCCAAACACCTATGGAAGAGACTCTAGACACAGAGACAGGAGTAGCCCCTGAGCAGTACCCCACGTTGGGTTTCCCAGAACAATACAGAAAAGTTGCTTAAGTTGCTTAAACAGTTATAGTTTAAGATGAGTAAAATCTATCTGACATCTTGGAAGATATCAATTGCTGAAAAATCTACTAGATTACCAAGTTCATTATAATTATGCAGTTTCTTATATTAATATTTAACCAATGTATTTAACTCAATAATGAGATAGTATAGTTTTATCACCTTAGTGTAATATTTAACAAAATAAGTGTCATTTTCAGCTCTAAAATATTAACTATTATCTAATATTACAGATACTCTCTCCTCAGTTCTACTCACTGTTCTGGTCTATGCAGCAGAAAACTGAGTGTGCATGCTAATCAGATAATCTAATTAACAGAATTCTTGCTTTTATAGTAAATAAGTTATTAATTTTCCATGAAATTTATTTTTTGCTAATAACCATAATTTATTTTTTATTTCTTTAGGAATTACTTCACAATTTGAAAATAACATTGTCAAATCAGTAGGCTAAAATATCTGGTAAAGGACTCCAGACAGAATAAACCAAGTTTTAAATATCTGTCACTGTCACTGTTATCCCATTGCTCATCAATTTGCTCGAGCAGGCAACAGAAACGTCTCCATTGTAAGACTTGTTACTGTTTTTTGGCATATTGAATATGCCATGCCATGTGGGCAGGATACTCTCGGTAGTTTGCTGGGCTCTCCAAGAGGGACAGAGGAATCGAACCTGGGTCGGCCCGTGCAAGGCAAACGCTCTACCCGCTGTGCTAATACTCCAAACATTCAGTGTGTTGGCTTGTAAAATTGTCACAGTGCTTTGCCTGTTTTTGGAAGGAGAATGGGCAGTATTCAAAGTGACTATCTGTAGAGAAATTTTTCAAATGTATACTTTTTGAACATTTTTAGTTCTCCCCTACTCTGCTTAAGCTGCTCCTTATTTATACATTACATTAGTGTTACAGAACTTACTAACTTAATATTTTATTGTTAGCATAATTTTTATAAATTTACTCATGAAAGAGACATTTACTGATTGCCTCCCATGTCTCAGACAATCTGATAAGTTCTGAAAAAAAGACAGGGAAATTAAACCTTCTCTTACAAAATTTAACAAACTATCCTCCCTCATTGGGCTTCATTTCTGTAGGAAATAATGAGTAAACTACAAAAGCTTATTAGAACAGTGAAGGAAGTTCAGTAGCTATAGAACCTGGTGTGAGTTAGATGACTTCCACATCGACATAACTCTACCATCCATCTCCTCAGGAGCCTTTTCCAGTTTAGGAACATTTTATTCCCATTTTTGCCTTAGTGCTACCCATGTGCTCATTCAGTGTATTTTGAATAATGTGAACTGTTTTTCAATAATGATGAAACAAGTCAGAAACCCTAAACACATTACCTCTTCTTATTGATAACTATTTGTACATATTAAATACATGTATAGTTAGAATGAAAGCACAGATTAAATTCTGAATTGTATTAGAAACTATAATTCTTACATGAAATTTCAAGGTCTGTTTGGAAGTATATATACAAGTAAGGTAAACCCAGATGTACCATAGATAAATCATACATTACATGGTTCTTTCATAAAGTATAATGAACAAAGTAAATAACATCAATATTTCAAATGAACTCAAACAAATGTAATAATAATTTAATTTTTTACATATGCTAATGGAAAATGACAATAAAAAAATAGTTCAAAAGGAAATTTAAAAATAAAGTTGTTCAGGCAGTTTGTCAGTTTTTCATCTAACAAACCCAAAACATGGTGGTATAAAGAAATAATAATAATAAATAGTAATAATTATTGGGCTTAGTAATGGGTACATGAGGCCTATCCTCCATTTTTACTTAACTGGAAATTTTCTACAATAATAATTTTTAGAGCCTCCAGTATGGCATAGTTGGAAGGATGAGTAGAGAGAGGCTTCTAAAATCTCAGGGCTTGGATGAATGGAGATATTACTGAGACCACTCAAGAAATTCGACGACCAACGGGATGATGATGATGATGATGATGATGATGATGAATAATTTTTTAAAAAAATATATTTTCTTAGAGGTATGGAAAAATATATTTTTTAGAGAGGTATGGGTTCCATCCCCAGTATTACATGGTTCCCTGAGCACTGAGCCAAGAATAAGCCCTGAGCACTACCAGTTGTTAGCACAAAAACCAAATTTTCTTTTCTTATTGCCATTCTAAACACATTATTAGATCATTGAAATGTAAATTCATTATTCTGATTAAATAAATCATCTAAATGGGGCAGAGGGACATGCCATAGTATTCTATACTATCCCTTTCCATCTTTCCTTCTTCAATCTCTCTTTTTCTCCTCTTCTCTCTTTTGTCCTCCCACTCACATAAAGACAAAAATAAACTTAAATGTATGCCCCTCCCAATGGACTTTTCCTGTTCTGAAAGAAGTACCTCACACCTTGAGCTCAAAGAAATAACACTCAAATACAGTTTAGATCAATGAGATGACTCATTTAGAATCTGATGAGATTGTCAGGCAAGTTAGTTCAAATAGATCTTATTACACTCATCTAAACTCCATGCTTATCTAAATCCATCTAAACTCCATGCTTATCTCAAATGGCAATATTTAAGGATGAAAACTGAAGCGGATACTAAGTGACCAAAAATTTTCACTTCAGTTTCCCATTTGTTTGCTATTCCATACAATAACCATTCATTTCTTTACTTCTAGAATAAGATAATATTATCCCCTCCATCTTGCTCAAAATGTTTAATAAAACTTAAATAATATAGGGGTCTTTTAAAAACTATGAAGTGATTGCAAGTGTGCAATCAGAATATTTTTAACAAATAAACTAATATCCCAAAAATTTCATGCATAAATTTATGTAAAATAAAGTCTTGACATATTTTATCCCAGACAAAAGATTTCTAGGTCCTTTGATATCTCCAGAGGATTCCCAGATTCTCCTCTTGATTTTAAAATAGTGAGCACGGAAGATGTGGTGCAAGTAAAATCTGAAATGTCATGAGGTTAGTGTACATTAAATCTACATAAGAGAGATCAGGGAGAAACTGAGTCAAGCCTCTGAGCAACATTACTGCCACTTTCTATATACCTTCAGGTACCATGCTGCCTTTATATGTTGTTTGCACTAGCTATTCATTGACTGAATTTATATTAAAAAATGTTCAGAAGAAGTAGTGAAGGCAGAAATTCTATGTCCAATATTTTCTGGGAATAGTCTTGAATCAGAAGATTGTTTTCCCAACATAACCAATCCCTTCATATCCTTTCTCAACTGAAAAAACTCACTAAGATTGGTCCTATTAAAAACATTTTAATAGAATCAAACTAGAATGGATCCATCTAAATACTTCATTCAAATTTTTGTTCACAAGGCCTGGTGAGCCTGTTTTTTTCTCACTTGTTTTTTTCTATAGTCCCAGTTTTACCATTCTCAAACCTGAATAAGATGATGTGTTCTCTTGGGGAATGAAATATATAAAGTAGAAGAACTACTAGCTACTAGAAGTAGATATCAAAGTATAAAGAACAGATAAAATCTAAAACTGGAATTTTCCATTCAGTAAGATATTTTAGAGTTCTTCCATTTATACGCTCATAGTTCATGTTCTGTCTGTCATCCCGTTGTTCTTCAATTTGCTTGAGCAGGCACCAGTAACCAGTAACATCTCCATTGTGAGACTTGTTGTTACTGTTTTTGGCATATTGAATATGCCACTGGGAGCTTGCCAGGCTCTGTCATGCAAGTGGGATATTCTCGGTAGCTTGCCGGGCTCTCCAAGAGTGATGGAGGAATTGAACCCAAGTCGGCCACATGCAAGGCAAACGCCCTACCCGCTATGCTATCGCTTCAGCCCGTCATAGTTCATATCCTATGAAAAGTTTATGAGCCTATATCATATGGATGTCCATGCAAGTTTTTCAATGGTATATGACCATGACTTTTCTTAGGAGTTCAGTGGTGGTGCTGGAGATATAGTACAGACGTTACGATACTTGTCTTCCAGGCAGCTAACCCTGGTTTAATCTCTGGCACTGCATATGGTCCTCAAGCACAAGGCGTGATCCCTGAGCATAAAGCCAGGAGTAAGCTCTAATCACTACATATGTGGCCCAACAATAATAATATCAGAGTGAATAACAAAAAGAATTCAGCTATGGAAAAATCCAGAACTTAACTTCTTCCCTATGGCTATACAATTTCCCTACAAAGAAGTCATCCTTGGACAAATAAAAAATACTCCCTTATCTTTCAAGACCATCGAGAGCCATAAAAATTATTTGTCTCATCTCTTAGTTTCTATGAAATAATTCATACAGGAAATAAATACATGCAAAGTATAATTTCCTACACATTAACTTAAAAGGTAACTTTTACCTTTGCTCCATAAAATTCCAAATCAAAAACTGATGTTTATTTAAAGATCAGATAAAATGGAAAAAATTATTAGCTTTATTACACATATGGATTATTGAGAAAATGAAATATTACACCAAAATGTTAATCAACCAAGAAAAAACATTTCCATTAACTATAGTTTTAACTTAAGACAACTGTATTCTCTACAAACAGTTACATGAAGTAAGGTTGAGACTATACT
The DNA here is from genome assembly GCF_027595985.1 of Sorex araneus. NCBI lineage: Eukaryota > Metazoa > Chordata > Mammalia > Eulipotyphla > Soricidae > Sorex > Sorex araneus. Next base: position 117,918,339 of record NC_073307.1, read on the forward strand.
CAACATTTTAAAATAAGATACCTAGCAGTGATTAAAATGAAAATAATTTTAGTTCATACAAAAACTGGATTGGTTATACAAATGGAAATTCGAGAACAGATATATGACTAGATCTGAATATGTGAAGTAACAAGTTAGGCATACTTTGGAAGCTTCTAAAACATTTTTGAGCATGCTTACATCAGGCTTCTCATCATTTAAATAGCTAAGGTTTTCAACAGGCAGTAAATAATGTGAGTTTGAAAAGAACTGGGGTATCTCACTTTTATCTTTTTAATCAAGAGTCAGATTGCTATGCCTAAAGACATTTTCCCTCTTCAACTTAAAGAAATGAACATGTCAGATTAGATAAATCACTAGACAGCTGCTAACAAAAACCCTAGGTGTGCCTCTTAATTTACTAAAGCCCAGATGCATCCAAATCAAAGAATAAAAGAAAATATAAATGAAAATCACATTGCCCTTCCTCCCAGAAAACTTTCTGGGTACCCTGGACTTTATTGAGATCATACCATTTTCCTCTCTGACAAACCAGTCCTACATTTAAATCCATGCCAGAAATAAAAACTTCAGGAGTTAATTGGTTCAAGAGCAAATGGGGTAATACCATGGGCCTAAAAGTCCAGCTGATACTCTCTGCTGGCTATATTCCAAAAAACGCCAATGCTTATCTTCAAGGAAAAAATATAATGATAGAAATGGACTTCATGTACTGCAACAATGGCTCTGCTGGGAGTTGAAGCCCACCTAATTAAGGTGATTAGATATAAAATCTTTCAACAAGCATCATTGTAATAAAGCACAAAAATTCTACATCTCCTACATTTGCAAGATATGTGATGTTTTATTTTCAATTGCCACAGTCATTGTATTTATTTTAGTTGCAACCCATAGAATGGAAAAAGTCAATCCAGATGCAACATCTCTTACAGTACCAAGAAACAGCCTTCCCTCTAGGGCCATGAGCTGTTACTTCTGACAAACAACCAAAGCATAGCAAGATCTCTCAAAAATCTGAATGAAAATAGACAGTACTTAATCAAAGATAAAATAAAATAGCTTTCAAGTTTTCTTACTTGGTAAATTATTTCCATCTGAAACTTATGAAATCATCCATTTTTATGACACTTTTAATAGTAATATTTGGGGATTATTAGCATGATAAACTTCTCACCTATTCATCTTTTACTTTAAAAAATCTGCTCATCTTATGACTAACACCTTGGCATTCAAACAAATACTATGCTGAGACAGAAAAAATAAAACCTGTATAAATGACAGAGTGTTCAACCATGAACACATTGTCTTTTATGAATATTATAATCACAGAATCAATAAGCCTACAAAGAAAAAACAGGACACAAAACGTGTTTTGTCATTTCTGACGAAGTTATAAAAACAACAGACATTCAATATGCCAAGTGTTCTTCAATCCTTCATAATCATAGCCTTATTGAAGTGAGGACAAAAAGGGTCTAATTGCATAGGAGCAATCTCAATGTAATAGGTTATACACCCAGGCACTGCTGCACAATACAACAAAAACAACGTTCCCTGTGTATAGCAGAATGTCATCTCTCATTTTCAGGCAATTACCTTCTTTCTTGTCAACAGTTTTAATAACCTCCATCATCTCTAAAAGACTTTTGCTTCAGTTAAATAATTTTCAGCTTTTTAATATGCAAATGTGCTTGTTCATATGCATGGGTGAAGTGGCACTGCTACTTGAAATGTGTCAGTACATTGTGGAGCACCTGCACCTCGGGGAAGCTTGATTTAATTGACACCTAATACTATTCATTATTCCACTTAGTGAGCAACTCCTATTAGTCACCTGTAGGTTTTCCTATAAGCAGTGCTTTGGCCACCAATAAAAATATGAATATTTCTATAAATAGAATGTCCATATTTAGCAAATGGGGTTCACTACTGTCAGAACTTTGGGGGAACAGATGAGGGGTGCTATGGAATCAATAGGTTTTCAGCAAGCAATTTACAAACTTCCTCTCATTTTTCTATAGATTGTCACATATTTAAAGACTTACACAGCCTGGGAAATACAAGTACTATGATTTTTTTAATATGGCTTGATAAGTAATACCCTGCTTAATAGAATGAATGGATGAATGAATGAGTAAAACAAATACTTTATATACATAACTGAATGGATGCAAGGATAGAAGGATGGAAGGATGGATGTACAAATAAATGAAACAATGATTTAACAAGCAAACAAAACTGTTTTCTAAAATACACAAATAGTTTTTACTTTCTTGACAGTCGGTAGGGACATTCTTCATTCTAATAGCTCCAGTCTAAAGGTGTTATTTAAACTGAGTTCCCTGCTAATATATATGACCTAGAGATGCCACAAAGTTAAAAAGATAAAGGCAAATCTTGTCAATAAACAAACAGCAGTGTTACTTTCTGAGATAGATTATTGGTTATGAGAATGGTATTGAGAGGCATCTGGTATAAATGACTAAAATATCAGCTGGGAGAATTATAACACATATGGGGATTTATGTGCATTTGTTTGTATTAATGTAATAAACATGTAATGTAAATGATTACAAGTTAAATCTATTAGTCATTTTAGCCTTTATAAAAAATAAGAGATTAGCAATGAGTAGTATATACAGACTCAATAATACCAGGGTGCTTCTTTGACACATGTTCCATGACCTTATTGTCCAGGCTGCATTTCTTTCTGGCCTTAATGCGTTTGTTAGTCCCCAAAGGCTTAAACTACAGATGTTTAACATCCTGCTTATGGACAGATCATCTGGAATACGAAGTGAGAAATCTATACTACTTATTAGTATATATTATGAGTGTAACAGAGATTTAATAGCCCATTCAAACAAGATTAGTGAAACCATAGCTCAGGAAAAAAGTATCGTCTTAACAGATATATGTTCTGAAACCTGTGGAGAGAAATAAAAGAGAACTGAAATCATCTTTTCAGCTGGAATATGTTTTAGGACATCAAAAGAATTTGTCACTAATAATGTTGTTTATATAGTAGCATAAGAAACATTAATTATAGCCTTCAATGTAAACTAAAAACCTTTTTGCAGAAGGGGGATTTATAAGTAAGGTGGTAATCTGGCTCTTTGGAAGGCTTATCTATAACATATTGAAAGTGATCGTAAATCATGATCCAAGGAAAAGTGAAGGGACAGTGGGAAAGGATTGGGTTCTCCTAACCTCCAGATCCAATCATTTCTAAAGAATCCCGAGGTGGGGGAAGGAAAAAGAAAGCAGTGGTCAACTAGACCTTTGTTGGTATCCCCCAAAATGTAATCTCCAGGCTGAAGAATGGCAGCTGGCAGAACAGCTGGTGAATGGGATTAATGTCAGAAGAAAGAAATAAAACTCAACATATGTCCAAGCCTGCGGTGCTGGGACTGAGCATGATTATACCCCGACGGATAGGCTGAATACAGCTGGAAAGTGCCACTGTGCCATGCTTCTGTACCCACAAGGTCATTGCTAAGAAGTACAGCTAACATCTGAACAGCGAATTTAACTTTGACTGAAGAATTCCGTATCTGAGAAGGAAAGCAAGAACCCAGCTTTTTTTTTAACCCCACCCTCATGCTAAATATTTTAACTCTCCCAGCTTGGTTTTCTATGCCAGAATACAAGCCAGGAGACAGACCAGCATTGAACCTAACAGACTGAACTAAAGTAAATATAATTTTTACGTCATTTAAACAGCTTAATCTCATCCCCAATCACATCAAATATACCACGGCAAACGTATTTCTATCTTTCATTTAGGGTTTCAACAGGGACACAAAAGATAAAATCTAATTAACTATAAAAATAGATATGGCTTTGTAAACTGTCAATGCTTTCAAAGTTAACATTTAAAAATTACTTGATCACAATTAGCAAAAACTGTTATGAAGAAGCAATTTTTCATAGCACAGGCATCATGCTCTCAAATCGATCATGAGAAAGTTTTATCTTCAGCTTTTAGTCTTTTGTAACAGTAGATGACAGACACGGGAATTTAACTAGCAAGAGTGATAAACAGCAAACATGAACATTAACTATAGATGAAAATGGAGATATGTATAGAAATTTAAGCAGTATAAATTCTGTTCAATGATGTCCTTATTTAACAACTACTGTAAACAGTTTTTAAAGTGATCAGTAATCGTTACTAAGAAAATATTGTCGTTGTTTGCTTCTGCCCTTTAATTCTCCCAGATGCCTGAACTAACTTGAACTCAACTATTAGATTATGAGACAACAAATCACCTTCTATCTAAAAACAACTAGCACACCAACTACATTCCTTTCACAATATACATCCTTAAACGTGCAGAAGAGCCGGGGGATGGGCAGAAGGATAATTTAATTATAAAGGGGGAAAATGGAGTTGTGACTCTTACATTTCTAAGGGCACAGTTTCATAGCCTATAAGGACATCCTGTGAAAACCCCATACACAAACAAAAATCTACCGGAATACCTACTCTGAAGAAGTTGCATTTTTCTTCCCAGATCCACAGTTGGTAGAGGGGTCATGACAATGAGAGACAGCCAGGTCCTATACCTTTAATGTTAGCACTATTTTGAAGCTGTCAAAAATTAGTGCAAGCCTACGCTCTGCAATCAAATAACAACTGATCACCCACATTCTTAATTTCTTTTTCTTTCTCCACACATAAATTGTTAGCTTTATACATACATGTGCTATGGTGCACTCCACTTTTTAAAAAGTTTGGAAATTGGGAGACAAGACTTTAGAGATTTTATATAAGCATACTAATAGTTTGAAATTCAAAGGAGCACTAAGTAAATTTATTCTAAGTAATTCCCGAATAAGCATAGTTCTTAAAAAAAACTGAGAAATGTTTCTTCCCAATAGATCCCAGGTTATATTGACACTTAAGGTAATTTTTTTTAATAAAAAAGATTTTTTCCAATTTATTGTTTCTACCTAGAAACTGTTATTTTCCAGAGATCTTTGTTTTGCACACTTGACAGATTTTACTGAGCTCAAGATAGGAATTAAGTGACAGTGTCTATGGGCATTTGGACATCTTTTGCTTCGACTTTAAAACTCTTCCTGACTTGCAGAAATTTTAGCATATTAATCTAATAAGGGACACAGCTTTATCAAGCCTTACATTGTCCTACATTAAATATTTAATATGAAAAAAACCTAATCACTTCTGAAAAACTCACATTCTAGAAAACTTTGAGTATAATCCAAATAAATATTTAAACTGAGTTGCCAATTCTCGTGCTACTATAATGGCTACTATCATTTTATAAAATTACAAGACTGCATGCCTTAAGGTTGAAGGCATCTTTAAATGCTGAAAAAACAATGTTTTTATTTGCCATTACAGTATATGAAAAGAGAGCCACATAGCTTATTAATGTCTTCTGAATTGTTTAAGAGGATTTTAAGATATGAGTTAAAAGAATTTCATAATCTTAATTTCAATTTCTCCTTTTCATTTAATAGTAGACATTCATTAGGACCCACACACTGTAATAAATTATAATAATTTCAAACAAGAATTAAATTACTAGGTACCTAGTGAAAGAGCCATTTTTTCTTAGGTACCCTGTAATCTAACTGTCAGATTTAAAATCTATTCCCAATCAACTCTTCACAACATTCACATTTATTCATCTATGTTAAATTAATAAAAGGTGTGAATAATACTGACAAAATTGATCATTATTGTTCATGTAGATTTAGAAAATTATAAGGTAATCTAAAATGTAAAAGGAATTGAGAGAAACTATTAAGGTTCTTATAAATAAATTCATCCTATGCTATTTTTTCAAATCAAGACTGAAACTTCTACAAGACTTATTTAAATTGACTATACAAGCTATTTGATAAATTGTACATTTCTAGAACATAAACCATTTTCATTATTTTTGACAAATATCAGTACAAAGATTCTACTGCAGCATTAGGGTTCAACAAATACTTTAGAAAGCTATGCCAAAGTGATGTTGGAAAGTAAACCCTAACAGTAATCCTACGGTTTCTAGCCAAGACATATTGATAAAGAAAAGACAGGGAACATCAAAAAGAGATAGTTCTCCCAGAAATAATATCATGCCTTTAATTTTCCTCTAAATAAAATATTGTAGGTATAATTCTTACCTAAACTGCCCAAAGATACAGTTCTATTCACTAACATCCCCAAATAGAACTCCCTTTAGAGAACAAGTTAGCACATTTAATATATTTCCTACATCTAACCTTGCTGACCCTCTTCTCTTTAACTGGCATCCCTCAAGATAAAGTAAAGCTTGTCAACATCTGTTCCCATTCACACCGATTTTTAATTTACCAAAAGAGCTTTGCTATTTTCAGAGCAGATTCCAGAGCACAATGACAGATTTAGGGCCTTTACTGGGGTTGCATTTCTAGTTGTCAGCATTTCCTACTCACCAAGAGTAGATTCCAGGGGGTCACAACAAAGGAATAGCTGAAAATCAAGCTTCATTATACAGATTTTTCCCACCCTGACTTATTTCATCATAACTTAAACTACCAATATCCTATCCTAGTTAGTGAGAGGATGGGGGCTTTTGGGGGCATTATTGGAACTGCATAGTATTGAATAAATATCATCTAATTTGGGGGCAAATATTAAGGTCCTTTAGGCCTTTCTTGTGATGTTACACTTTCACAATTACTTCTTCTGAACTTCTTCCAGCTAACTGAAATTTAGTAACTACAATATAATAATTTGCTAACTCTTTACAAATTCAAAGCACTCAAACATTTTTCAGTGCTTCCACACAACAACAATCTGTTTCATCCTTTCATCACAGATACTGAGTTTTAAGTCACCAATTTTTCTTCCATCCTGAGTATTCCAAAGCTGTATTTTTTTACAACATTCAGACATTTTTCAATGTGTGCAAAGAAAGTCACTCTCATGCCATCCCAGTTTCCCTGGATAATTCTGAGTTTTTAAGACACAATGTGAAGAGCAACTTGGAAAAACAATGCAGAAGTTGTGTTGTAATCAAATAACAACTAAGACATGAGCAGCTGAGCAGAAAGAAGATGGGCAACGGAATGCCGTGCAGCAATCAGCACTGTTGACTAATCAGAATTTGAGACACTAGAAGGTAATAAGGGTATTATAAAGAATGGCTTATTGAAGGAGCAGCTGTTTATGTGTAGCTCACTGTTTAAATGAGTTCCACTAGATTGCCATGGTATGTTTTGGTAAAAATGTTTAACTCCTTTAAAAATGATCATTAGAGAAGAAACAGTAAGTACCAAGTGGCGAGTTTGGAGATATAAGTACCATCTGAAATTTAACTGTTTTTAGAACTGGTTATTTGTGTTTGGAAATTATAAGAAATGCCAAGTCCAAGTGGTGTTATATGTCAAAAGTACTTAGGCACTCTGTTGTTTCTTAAAAACACTGAGAAGTCAGATCTATGCGACAAGCATCCCTGGGTTGCTAAGAGTGTAAAAGTAAGGCTATAAGGCAGATAGAGGTAAGATTAAAAGATTATGTGGTAAGGGTATTAAAGTAAGGGTGCAAATCTAAGGGTGTCTCCTTCAGAGAATGAATAAAAAGGAAAATCAGAGCAAAAATGTGCATCAAAGCAGATGCAAATCAGAGAATATCTTCAGATTTAAAAATGCATTGAGGCTAGAGAGATAGTACGGTAGGTAGGACACTTGTCTTACATTCGACACCCAGGTTTAATCCCTACTGTCCTATGTAGTCCCCAAAGCCCCACTAGGAGTACTGAGCCCCACCTAGTGTGGCACCCCCCAACAAAGAAAGAAAAGCTTTTATCTTCTCAAACAAAGGGTATGAGATTCTGAATTAAATTCAAAGTAAATTTTTAACATTTAGGACTAAAATATAATAGTGAAACTATTGTTATCTTCATTTAGAAGATGTAAAGAAATGTTAAAAGCAAGAAAGAAGGTAGAAAATGACATTCAAACCACAGTTTTTTTTTTCACAAAGCAATTAGCATCTTGTTGAAAACCATTTGTCATACAATTGTGTTGACTTTGCTATTGGATAGATTTACAGGGTCGTGTCTTCCTTACTCCAGAAGCAACTCTCTGTTGTTTACTCTGTCCCAAGAAGTTGAGGGGAGCCCACAAATTACAAGATAAAAGCACTAAATAATACCTCAAGAATTTATCATAATACAGTATCATGAATATTTCATTTTGACAACAAGTGTTCAGTAATATTTTAAAGCAGTCAGCCAGCAGCCAAAACTCTGCTCTTTTGTAACAGTTCACATGTCAAACTGGCAAAGTGCCCACAGTGTAAGGCAGAAAAAAAAAAATCTATTTAATGTCTGCCCCACAAGGCGACATAAGGTTTGATTGGCAGAAAGCAGAGAGTGGCTTTTGATCATGTGTCCTAACAAGCAGTTCCAGCTCCTGTCTTTTCAGCTGATGGGCTCCACATTACCCATTCAAACAGAAGTGACAGACCACTGCACTACTCTCGGCTCTAGTCACACGCAGTGGGAGCTATGCTGGAGACAGAGTCACTGATTAAATATATCACTTTTTCAAGACAAGCAGGTTGTCTGAATCAAAGTTGGACAGAATAGACTCAACATTATTAAAAGGGGATATAAAACTGGGATTGAGTGATGTTCGGCCAGTTTGCACAGCCTCAGGGATTCCCAGGCTGACAGGGGGAATAAGGAACAGCAGAACTCATAAAACAGGGTCAGAAATTAGCTGTGACACCTTGGCTATTTTCCCATCACTTCAGGACCACTGGGTTTCAAAATTCTGGAGTCTCTCTTTACCTTTCTTTACTTCTGTTTTTTAAAATGAAGAAAGAAAACTGCAAAAGCATGATTACTGCAGTTTGTCAAGTACAGTCTTAGAGGGAATAAAATACTAGATTCAAACATTTTGAACTTCATCTTAAAATATATTAACACTGGTTCTTCTAACTGGTATCCTTGTTAAAGAATTCTATTGCATTTTCTTTTGGGTGAGTGTTATTATACAATTTTAATGTCCAGGAATATAAATCATAGGGATTGCACATTTAATATTTTCCAAGTGTCCTGTCTTCCAGGAGGCTACCCAAATGCCAGCTATAAAATTTATCCTTCTTATATTATTTGCTGTAGCATACGTTTCACTTAAAGTTCGATTTAAAATAACTTAGTCACAAATATTTAAAATGAATGAGAATATTCAACACAAATTTATCATTGTCTACATTTTTATGATTTTTTTAATGATAGAACCAAGCTTCTTGTAGTCTTAATACCTTGCCAGATTCCTCTACACACAAATAAACAAAACTTAAAGTTGATTTTTATTTGGAAAGGCAAAAATAAAAGTTCATAGTGGTAAAAAAGAAAAGAACTATTTGTAACAAGTAAACAAATAGATAAAAAAAATTAAGCAATCATTTGAAACAAATTACTTGGGACTAAAATGTATAATCAATAAATAATATAATCAGATCTTATTTTACAACAACCTTCACAATATTTTGTTTTTTTATCATACATTATAAAATATTATTTTATTTTTAAGTAGCATGCTACAGATATTCCTTATATTCTCATTATTAGTATAACTATATTTTGGCATTGCCATAGTCAGTTGCAATCTGCTTGTTAGGTATTTAGGTAATAATGAAAATAGTTAATACTTATACAACAATAAAGAACTTTAATAGAAAAATCAAATGATTAAGAATAGCCTATGAAAAGAATATGGAATTAACTAGACACAGAGGACAAAAATTAACATTGGTTAGACGATGGTAAAAGTACAAAAAAAATTATTTACATTGCCAGTATGTGTCTTAGTTGTAAAGTATAAGTTTTGCATGCATGAGGAATGGGTTCAATTCCTAGCACTGAAAAAAAGAAAAAGTCCCTGCTAAATCTGTGAAAAGCAACAGTTTGTTTTTATTATGAAACTCATCTTGTTGAATTATTTTAAATTTCGATTTACACCTGACAGTATAGATTTGGCATCATATGCCAGAATAATCTTAATATAAATCACATTTGATTTGTGTTTCCATATACTAGACTATGCTCTCACTAATGGATAAATAATTCCACATTAATCCATGTGCATTTTACTGCATGAAAATTAAAGTTGCCTGTCATCTGGCTTCTATACTTCATGTCTTTAGAGACATTTGAGAGTGATGAAGATGAAGATAGCAAATAAATTTTATCCAAAGTCATCACAGACACAAACAAGCAATTATTTAGAAATCTAGTTTTTTTTTAATGTAAGAAAATTATCTTGAAAAGGATAATATGACTTCCTATGTAAACCTATGTAAACCCAGAAAAAAAAAAAAGAAAGAAAGAAAACAGCAAAATCTTTACTGGAAACTGCTTCCACCCAATCTAAAATACAGTGAAATGGCATTTTTCTCCTTTGATGTGGACAGCATTTAATTTTTTTCTTTTTTAAAAAATCAATCTCGCACCATCACAAATTATCACATACCTTTGTATTTGATTTATAAGATAAAGGATAAGAAATTGCTACAATGTGTAGTAAACTACAATAGGTAGGAGGAACAAAAATTTGCATATGTATTACTAATGAATTTATAGTAGACTAAGTAAACCTGAAACACTCCAAATGCATTTTCCCTTCTGCCTATTACACAGGCTTTGCCAGACGGGTCTTTATGTTTTCTGGCAGAAAAAGCCAAAGAAAGAAGGGAGTGGGGGGGCAAGAATTAGTGAAATATATTTGCGCCACCATTAAAAAAGAATACTTTCTTTATAAAAATCCAAAATAATTAATTATTTTAGCCACTATATTATTGCTTACAGTAATACACAGCAATAACATTTACATTGATTGAATTCTGTTTCCTTAATGTGAAATTTGTTTGGGGTTAATTAGCACGGCTGAGGAATAAGCTTAATAATTTTATGTTGTTTACACTGGAGGCAGTTTTCCACGAGCACTGCTCAGGGAGGAAGTGACATCTTCTAATTTCAGACAAAACATGGAGGTGAGGGCAGCTCACTGGGCATGGCCAGCAGGCCCTGCCTCCTTCACCAAGCCTTTTTGCCACTTGGGGTGTCAAATGGCAATAATACAAAGTTGTCCAAATTATTTCTCAGACACAGTAAGTTTATAAGTCAAATACTGAGCAGCAGTGAGAGAAGAGAAAAGGACTTACACAAATGGAGAAAGTCCACAAAACATTAGACATTTTTTACTGCCCCTTCCTCAAGAAAAAGCAGGTCTAATTAGTTGTCTCCCTAAAATGCGTACCTAGCATTTTTATTATGTATTATAACATTTTGCTCAGAGCTGACATTTTTATTCTGACAAGCACTGTCTGGAGAGCTCTCAATAAATAATACATTGACAATTTTCAGTAAATAAGCAGTGGACACAAATCGTTATCCTTACTTACAGCTGCCCCACTCTAATAGTGCTTTTACAAGGGAGGTGACTATTCAGTCTAATGCAATCCTCTCAGTGCTGGAAAGACATTTTCATTCATTACTACGGTCACAAGCACTTAAAGCACTTTTAAGCCCTGTTGCAAAACAGCAGGAATGGCAGAGTCAGTAGGGCTAACGAAAACTAAAGTTCATCACCACAGAAACCTGAAGCTGTTCACCTAAACAACCAGGAAATTCACTTATGCCCAGGCCACCTCAACTCCTCCACCTACATGGCTAACAAGACCCTGCAGTTTTCCTTGGCAATTAAATGTTAATCTCTTTAATGCCCAAACACTGTGGCTTTTGTTTCCCATGTGTTTCTTTAGCCAATACTATCCCTTAAGGACCATCAGGCGAAGGAAAATACGCTATGGCTTAGGTGTTGCATCTTTGATTGAGGCAGAGAGACAGAAATAAAATGTAAGCCTAGATTAATACATCTGAAACTGCACAATAACTTTTTTTCCTTTCCTCGTGCATTTTTTCTACCATCACCAGAGCCCCTAACATATTCACCCAAACTAACTCAGTAACTCGCATTAATGCTGCCTGGAATTTAGTTTTCTTCATGAGGTGGTATCAGGTCAATTTTATTTTTGAAGGGCCAGAGCGATAGTACAGCGAGTAAGGTGTTTGACTGGCACACAGGTGAACCAGGTTTGTCCCTCAACACCCCATCTGGTCCCCTGAGCACCACCAGGAGTTATCCCTGAGCACAAAGCCAGGAGTTAGCCCTGAGCACTGTCAAGACTAAAACCAACATAACAAAAATTGTTTATTTTTGAGTTACTGTATCTATATGAATGAACAGGAAATAAAGTTAAAAGAGTAATAAAATGAGATTGTATTATCTATATACCTTAACACATATAGCACATATTTGTACTTTTTCCCTACCTCTTAGCCAACTAAAAATGGCCATTATTTTATCACATTTTAGACAATTATTGCGCATAGCTGCTTATATGTGGTTCAGTAGAAGATGATGTCACGGCAGTATATTTGAAGAACTGAGTGATCTAGCACTGCAGTTTCTCACCCCCACCACCACTCATCTACAGTTTTGCTTTTACCTGTGATCAACTGCAGCAGAACATAATACATACAATAAGATATCTGCGAGGCAGAGATACAGAGAGTGACAGGGGGCAGAGCGAGGAGAAAGGGATAACACTCACATAACTTTTCTTATAGCATATTGCTATATTATTCTATTAATACTAGGCCTAATTTATAATTTAAACTATCATAGGCACATATGTATAGAAAATACATTTTTGTAAGATTTTGTACTCTCAGCAGTTTCTGTGGCTTGAGTGAGTTCCCTGTGAACTACTGTATAGCATAATACACACAGTAGCGAGACTAACTGTTAACCACAGTTCCCCATCTTTAGCATACAGCAGAAACGACCAAGCAAGTTTCTTTAACCACATGCTGCTGGGATTCTTCCCAGATTTTCTGATTCAACAGGTTAAAAAGGTGAAATCCAAGGAGTTGAATCTTCTAAGCTCCTAGGGGATAGTAATGCTTTTGACAAACTGAACCTCTGGGCTTCAGGATTTTTACCTGAACAGAAAACAGAAAAGGTCCCTATGTGGGTTAAAGTTGTCTTTCTGCTCTTATAGGAATAGAATACAAATTATAGAGCTTCCACACATGCATCTTTGAACTTACTTGAAAGCAAAGAATAGCTAATTGCTATGATTTCTCTAAGGCAAAAAGTACAGCAGATTAAATTCATAACAATGGTGAAAACAAGAACCAAAGGGTGTGCAGCTCCTTTAACATCCAGAACTAACAGTCTTCCATTAGCATGATGGGTGGATACCATTCCTGAATCTCACAATCAATGTATCTAAGCCCAAATCTCCCTGAACCATCTCACCTACCTGCATTCACCATCTTGCTTTCAAGATCATTAAATTTCTCAGCAAGAATACTCAATTGTAGCTGTATAGAACTGTCTTCACAACTTCACATCTAGACCTAGCTAGCCAACTCAAAAATATATCCAAAAGTTTATTTCTCCTATCTCCTGCCACTGTTCTTAATTATTTGGATTATTATCACTATTTGGGTAGTCCATTAAAAGCATCTACAAACAGATTTTCCTGCATTTGATCTTGTCTTTTCCCAACTGATAGTAAAAATTCCATCAAAGATGTTTATCAAAAGATATGTCCAACCAATTATGTCATGCATCCTTCTTTGTAAAAGCTCTCAATTACTCCCTATGGACAAAAGATAAAATGGAAACTCTTCAGAATAAAACTTCAATCTATTTTTTTCGTCATGTCTCCTCTTCTAAATTACACAAAATTCTTGAATTTGCCAAAGCACTGGTTTGTTCATACCATTAAAATCCAGTACACACTGTGCTGTCTCTGGGATTCTCTTAAGTCTTGGTCACTCTGAATAGTTTATAAATCACCAAAATGCAGCTCAAATATCTATAGTTCCCTTCCTGTACCTCTTAATAAAATGATTATTTTATCTTTTCTATTACCAGTGTATATTGCTACCTATTGTTTAGCATTTATAATAAAATCATTATGTGTATATGTTCCCCCACTAAACTATGAGCTACTAGAAATTTACATATATATATATATCCTTGCATTCATCTTTTTCCTGTTCATCTTTCTTTTTCTCCACTTTTACTTCTCCACACAGGAGAAGTAGAGCTTTGTGACCTAGAGAGACATTCTCTAAAATATTGAATTGATTCATCTCTTTTGATTCATAATATAATTTTTAATCTGAGACCTTTTATAACTCAATATATTTTAGGATAATATATATAAGATATTAAGTATTATGAAAACAGAGTAAAGGTTTATTAAAGTCAAAATCTTGGAAGAAAAGATTAATAAATATAAAATAGTAAGTAATATTTTTCATCATTGTAGAAATTTAGTTGACTACGTTTTGGAGGCTCTATTTTTTTATTATGGATTCCCTGCTATATTCCTTTGGCCAGTATATCTATTCCTATCAGTACTACATTAATGTGATTATTACAGCTATATAATATAACCTAATAGACTGGAATAATTGCTGATATTTTAATTTCCTTTTTTAAGAATATTTTACTGTTCCAGTGCCTGCTTTTTTCTATATATAAACTTTAGATTAGTATTGTTTATGTACCTCTGCTCTGCTGATGACATCATTCTAATAACACCAAACATTAGCTAAGCAGCATGAATGCTGGCCGACTTCGACCATGTGTGTGGAATGGTCAGACTACAACTGAATCTCATGAAGACAATGTTCATGAGAAACGGACTAGTTCCTGATGTTCCATTTGCTCTCAACAGAACAAATATCTCCGAATGCATCAGTTTTGTGTACCTAGGTTGAGAATTCAACATGACAAATGACCTGGCACCTATGCTGCACAGGAGGAAGAGAGCAGCACAGAATGCCTTCAAGAGCATCAAAGAAGTTGTTAAGAGGATAACAACTTCTTACAATTGCTGTAGATGCACCCAGAGCTGAAGAACCTCCAGCTCTGGGTACATCTTTTTGACTCCAAAAAGAATCATGAGGTCTGGTCTTGCACTAACATACAGCTCAGAGACCTGGGCCCTACGAAAACAGGATAAGAACACTATTTGGATCTCCCAAAGAGGAATCGAAAGAGCTATGCTTGGAATACTATGTTTCATTCAAATGATAGAAGGAATCCAGAGTTCTAACCTCCATTGATGATTAAGAATCAGGGATGCTGTCTTGCTTGCCAAGGCGTTGAGAATCAGATGGATCGGACATGTAGTGTGATTTGGAGATGACCACTGGACTAGAATTGTTACGGACTGAATTCCACAGAACGTTAAAATAACACATGGCCATCCACCTACAAGATGGTCAGACTTCTTTATCAAGACTTTATTTATTTATTTATTAGTGAATCACTGTGAGGTACAGTTATCTCTGTTGCAAACTTCATCAAGACTTTAAATGAATGGTTTGAGGCTCTTAGTGTTCCTGGAGCAAGCAGACGCCATTGGGCTACACTAGCACGAGACATGGATGAATGGCGACAGTACTGGTGCCCGCTCAAGCAAATCAATGAGCAACAGGATAACAAGTGATATATGATTGTTTATGTACATGGAACTCTTGAGATTTTTATAATATTTTTGATATTTTTATAATTGAATTAAGCATAATCATTTGGGGAACAACTGAAATAATCACCACACTGAATCCTTCAAATCATGACATGCTCATGCTTTGTAATTGTTTAGATATTTATTGATAACACTAAAAATGACTAAGTCAGAAATTGGAAGACAAGTATTGAATTATTTTCAATATTTAACAAACAATATAATTAGAGTCATAATCTCTTTATAAGTGGAGTGGTATAGAAACTTTCTTCAATTTTAGTGAGGTATAGACAGGAAAAACTGTAAATGTTTAAAGTATGCAACATCGTAATAGAATATACCCAGTCAACTAGCATCTATCAATTCACCAATTTCTTTTTTCTTTTCTTCTTCTTCTTTTCTTTTTGGTGGGGTGAGAACATTTAAATGATATTCTGCTGAGATTTACCAATCTGCGAGTTTCAATTATATAAAGCAGTGTTGCCAACTATAATTATCATGTTACATGTTAGATCCTCAGACCTTGTAACAAAATCTGTACCTTTTTACTAACCTTTACCTATTACTTTACTCCCAATCCTCTAGTAACCACTTTTCTAATCTGTTCTTACACATTTAATTTTTTACCCACATTAGAAAAGGAGAAAGTAACAAGGGCTAAAGTTATAAGAGATCAAATATAATCTGGATTCTGTGGAATAATGGAAAATTTAGATAAGCACAGGGTGATCGAAGGTTATTTTAGATAGAAAGGATAATAGAAACATGAAATATGTTGGACTAAATAAGTAATTCAACTTCAACCCAGTGCTGACTTTTAGATGAGAAAGCTTATGATGAGATTGTTACATCTTCAAGTTTCTTAATCAAAATGCACACTACAGAAAAATTACAAAAGAACTCCAGGAACAATATTCTAATGATATGTAGTGGATCTTACGTGACTAAGGAATGTCCAAGTTAGATTCACTTCAAAGAAAAAAGAAAAGCACAGCAGATGTGGGGATAATGAATAACTACTACTGTTAGAAGAAAATCTACAGTAGAAAAAAAAATCAAAGAAGTTAGTTTTCATCAGGGACCAAGAATAGCCCCAACCTTTGAAGCTAATACTGACCACACAGCAAGTAGAGGGTGGAGTGGCCACAGACAGTGAAAGACAGTGTTTCTCAGTTTTTACCATAGTTTGAGATAATTAAAGTATATTTAAAATATGTATTCACTTCTATGACTTCGTGGTGAAAGTTATAGTTTTTTTTTTTTTTTGTATAGCCTGGTGTGTTAAGACTGAAGACTGTAGTTTAAGAATAGCTAAGAAGTGCATGTCTAACCTAGGGGACAACAGAAAATGGAACCTAATCTAGGATCATATTTCTGTTGACAATATGACTTTAAGACAGGTCATGTGCATCAATAAGAAAAAAACTATTGGAAAAAAATAAACTAATTTGATTTGCTATTTGACCTGTAGTGATAGTACAGTGAGTAGGGTATTTGCCTTGCACGAGGCCGATCCGGGTTCAATTCCTAGGCCCCTCTCGGAGACGCCAGCAAGCTACCTGGAGTATCTTGCCCACACGGCAGAGCCTGGCAAGCTACCCGTGGTATATTCGATATGCCAAAAACAGTAACAACAAGTCTCACAATGGAGACATTACTGGTGCCCACTTGAGCAAATCGATGAGCTATGGGATGACAGTAACAGTGATACAGTGATACAGTGATTAGACCTGTAGTATTATCAAAGACAAACCAATAGTTGGGAAAAGCCTGAGTATGGGCGGGGGGGAGGAGGGACACAAAAGCATAGCAGAGACAAAAGGTAGACGTGAAAACTGAGACACCACTTCAGGTCATTCAAAATCTTTTCTCATATAACCAACCAACAAACATATGAGTTTTATGTTATAGGCATTATTAGGGCACTGGAAAGGAAAATACTATAGATGGGGAAGATATATGTTCTCACTGATTTCTCCCCTTTAGTGGAGTGAGACAGACAATAAAGAATAAAAGTGAATAAGAATATATCACAAAGTGAAAAATGTTATGGTTGAAATGAAATACAATAATGAGAGTAACTGTTCTACTTTAGATCTGGAAGTGAAGCAAAGCTTCTCTGAGAAGTGATAATTAAGCTGAGATATGAATAATACAGAATCAGCACACTTAGAACTAAAGTCAAATCATTCTAGATAGATTATGGGGAAAGCAAATGCAATTTACATGCTATGGGGAAATGGGAAAAGACCAGTGCAACAGAGTGACCTGAAAAAAGGGAAAAAGTTACTGAAAATAGGCTTTGGACGCCATAGTATTATATTTTGATTTTGATCAAAGAACTTTACTCCAAACAAAATAGAGATTGAAAATCATTGATCAGATGCCAATATTTGAATGCCAGTAAAACGCTTAAACCCTTTCAATATCAGGAACACGAACAAAGTGGGCCAAGTAAATGCAATTTACCTGAAAGTGATATCAGACTTTTCTGCTCTTAACCAGAAAGGGATCTTAATGAGTCTAGTTAAAACTGGGGCTGAAGAATTAGTACAGGGAGTAAGAAACCTGCTTTATATGCAGCCAACCTATGTTCGACCCCCAACATTGAATATTGGGACAGGAAAAAGGGATTTGTACCTAAGCACAGAACCCTGAGCTTATTTGTGGCTCCAAAAAAAAACCGATTATAAAGAAATAAAATTAATATCTGATCTTTAAAAATGTGACATTGGTAACAATAATACGGATAAGTATTCATTTATGTTTATTCTATGTGTTTCAATATAACATGCTCACTCTGTGATAGCATCAAGTATTATCAAAAGGACCAAAACCTTTTTTTTTTGCTTTTTGGGTCACAACTGGCAATGCACAGGGGTTACTCCTGGCTCTGCACTCAGGAATCACTCCTGGCGGTGCTCAGGGGACCATATAGGATGCAGGGAATCGAACCTGGGTCAGCCACATGCAAGGCAAACACCCTACCCGCTGTGCTATTGCTCCAGTATCCAGGACCAAAAACTTATTTATAAACCTCTGTATAATGGGTACTTAAGATTTTTTTTATGTCAACCTCCATCATTGACCTAAGTTTCAAGGGAGATAGCTCCAAGACGACCTACTGCTCTTGTATTAATTTTCTATTTAATCTTTTGGGCCACACCCAGCTGTATCCAAAGGCTACTCCCAGCTCATTGCTTAGGGCTTGCTCAAAGATTTGGTTCACGAACCATGCGGTTCCTGAACTGAACCCAGGGCTCACATTAAAAGCATGCACTCCAGACCTTCGAGCTATCTTCCCAGACCTGCATTTAGAAAAGAGAGAGAGCTCTGTCTTTTATAATCAAAACATTCACATTACAGGCATTTCTTAGGGATCTAATAAAAAGTTCCAAGAAGTCTAATTACCTAATCTCAGTACACACAATTTATTAGCTACTCCATGAACTTCCCAATGACTACTGGTTGCCTTCATTCAAAAATCAAACAGAAGTGTTTAATTCTGCTAAATTCTGGAGGATTTTACTGTTTTCATTTTCCTTGCAAATGACACAATACCTGGTCACAAATTTCAGCTACTGCTCACAATACAACTGTCTTTTGGAGGTAAGGAGGGGTAGAGGTTGGGCCACACCCAGTGATTCTCAAGGGCTATTTCTAGCTTTGTGTTCAGAACTACTCCCTGGTGGTGTTCAGGGAACCATTACGTGGTGCCAGGATCCAAACCCAGGGGTCAGCTGCATGCAAGTTAAGCACCTTACCTCCTATGCTATTTCTTAGCCCATGTTTTCTAACCATATGCTTGCATTGACTGATTTTCAACTCTCAGTATCATTCTCAGAGAATGATCAAGGGAGTCTACAAATTAGGAGAATGCTGTGTATTCCCAAATCTACTGGATGGTTTATTCTCTATTACTTCATTGAAAGAGTATTTGTCTGGCCTCTCAGTTATGGATGCCTTTTACTGAAACCCTCAAAACAAGAAAGTGATGATAGGTGTGGCCATCACAGCTACCTAAATCATAATTATAGTCAAAACTTCCCCTTACAGCCCTTTTTTGACAGATCAGTCAAAAAATAGAATTACTGACCTTTATCTTTTTCTGAATCAGGATACCTACACCATCTTTGGTTTCCCAATCTCTCAACCATGTGCACACTTTTCGTGTTAGTTAAACACTGACTTATTTAAGAACATACCTCACAGGGCAACTAATTTTCCAGACAGTAAAATTGTGATAGAAACTTTTATCTTTATTTTTATAAATATTCTAGCATCATAAAGACTTGGGAATGGTAAAGGATGATTTCAAGTATAATGAAACAAATTTATTATGACATTGTTCAAATGACTTACACTGTCTGAACACAGTTTGGAAAAAGAAAATGACTGATAGAAGACACTGAAATTTAGATAAAAATTCTAGGATTCAAAGAGACCATAAAAGTTTTAAGGCACTTGCCTTGTAAGCAGCCAACCTTGGTTCAATTCCTACCATGACTGCACATCCCCAGAGTACCGCAATGAGTGATCCCTGAACATAAAGTCATGGATAAGCCATGTGCACTGACAGACATGGCACAACCCCACCCCCCCAAAAAAAATCATGTAGATACAAACTCTGCAAGAAAATAAGAGCAACACAGAATTCTAGAAATTAGCTCTTAAACTAGACCAATGTCCTCAAGTTCTAAAAGAAATAAAGCTGTACAATATATTATGTTGGGAGACATACAAAACTGTTTTCTAATGAAAAAGGAAGATGATAAAGTTTTTAAATTTCTGATAGTAGTAGTTATTTACAGATAGAAAGCCAGTGATTAAAAAGATGAAGTAAAACGTAGATCAGTAGATTTTATGTTTTTAATATCAAATGAGGACTGGAGTGATAGCACAGTGGGTAGGGCATTTGCTTTGCATGCGGCCGACCCTGATTTGATTCCTCCATCCCTGTCGGAGAGCCTGGCAAGCTAACTGAGAGTATCCTGCCCACACGGCAGAGCCTCGCGAGCTACCCATCGCATATTCGATATGCCAAAAACAGTAACAACAAGTCTCACAATGGAGACATGGAGACATTACTGGTGCCCACTTGAGCAAAATTGATGAACAACAGGATGACAGTGACAGTGACAATATCAAATGATAAATACATGAGTGTTTATCTTCATACTTTATAATCAATATGTATCGGGCATTATGTAAGTTTACAATTTTTTTTATTTACTGCTCTTTAAATTTACCAACATATTATATTTTTCAAATGTAGAAGTTAAAACCCCTACTACTTTTAAGAATCCCAATACAAATTTTGCACTCAATCTAATAAATTTTCAACAGAAAAAAATGCTACTGATGTACCAAAAACTTCACAGATTCATAATAATATGAGAATATGATTTAATTGACCAAACTATCAGGAAAAGTGGATACTTTTTGTAAACCAACAAAATGCTAGAAAACACATTCTTCATTTCTAGGTTGGTAAAAGAAAAATTCAAAAGCAACTACCTATGTCTCCTCTTAGTATGTTTAGTTAAAGTGCATTGGAATGTTTAGATCTGAGGATATAGAAGTAGGCCAAGAAACTTGAAATATCTTTTTAAAACAATGATATACAAATGAAATTAAAAAGGAGAATTAATCAACTAATATATTGCCAATAATGTTAGCGTTGCAAAATAGCAAATTGAAGCCATCAAGATTTATCCATCATGTGTGAGTGTATAGAATTTAGGCTAATTATATATTTTATAGATCCACATAAGAATAATCAATTTTTAAAAGAATTTTTAAAGGAAAATATACTTAACACAAAAATATATATATCGTGACTTTTAATTCAAAGAACAGTTGTTCTGGTTTCTCATTTTGATACCTAATTGTATAATATTTTTAAAAAATATTTATTTAGACTATTTGTTACTAGATAAGTATTTGCTCTGAAGATGAAACAAATACTCCAAAACAGGAGTAAGGACACAAATCTCATATGAGTAAAGATGCACTTTAGAGAGAAAAATAAATAAATTTAAATGAGGTTGCATCAGTATGAGATATGTTTGGAAAATTCAGCATTTAAATGACTTGAAATTTCAACTTATTTGAAATAATAATTCTGAGGGTTTGTAATGAATACTTAATGTGTTTCTTATGCAAAACCCCAAAACCTTTCCAATTTCTACTATGAATGAGAAATATAAAGAAAGGTTTGTATCTGGGACATTCTAAATGCTTCATCAATATAACCTTCCATCAGAACAGTGACAAAAACCTAATATCCATACATTTTGTCTTAAAAGATTCCTCTGTCGCTCTACCATAGCTTGAATGTTAAATTTTTTAGTGTGGATTTTTAATAGATTTTTCCTTTAAGAGGAATACATTGCTCTTTAACTAGGTACTATCTAAAAACTTCATCCAAGAGCTCACCAATCTTCCTCACTGACAACATCATATTCCACATATTTCTCAGCAGGGAAGATTGGCTTCCAGTAGAGAAACTTTAGTATCAGCTTTTCCAAAATGCCTGAAAGGAGAGTTAAACTTAATTGCTCTTCCAGAAAAACAAGAATGTCATTGCTGCCAAACTTAAATCTCCTAGCACCATGAGGCATTTCCTATAATTCTGTCTATAAGACAGGAAGAGATTCTTGCAATAGTTCTCTCAAAAAAAACATTTCTTCAACTAACAATAGTTAATATTAGTTGTCATAGCAGTGACAATAATTATTTTTATAGTTACAGAAACTATACTTTACTGCATAATATTTCATATACTCTTTTGAATCAGCAAGGTATCATTCATTCAGTTTTACAGATGAGGGAACTGAAGCACAAAAGATTTTGATTGCCCAAGATTTTACATCTAGTGAGTACTGTTGACTACACGTATTAAACACTTACTATGTGCCTTCAATGTTCTAATGCTTTAATATTAATTAACTGGATCTTGATCTGCACAGTAGCACTATAAATACATCCATTTTTTTGAATTGAGAAACTTGAGCCACGGTGCGGGGGGGGGGGAAGGTGCCCTATGCTACTCATCTCACAAGTGCTGAAGACTCAGACTCAGGAAGCCTAGGTGCCAAGGCCGTACTCTCAATCAGTAGGCATTATAACCTCTCTAAATATCAGATTCAAATCAAAACTGAGTTCCAAACCCAGATCTAGGTCATGAGAAAACAACAGTTTAACTATATTACATTCTCCCTTAATGAAATGAAGTTATCAGTTGAGCAACAATTTCCTACCTTTATGCTAACTAAATATAATCAGCAAAAATATACGTAGAAATAAATATTATTGTTTGGAGCTGTGACTAACGCTAATAATGCATCAGATATACACATAAACACGTGCTCATTCTTATGCTGGGTAACAGGTGCATAATCTGTTTGAGAAATCCAAAGCAGAAATGCTCCCACTGCTTCTCAACATACAGGCTCAGGTTGATCCACAAGGACTAACATTATGATACCTTGCAGCACACCATTTCCTGGACAACCACTTAAATTTCTGCACACTATATATCCCATGAAACTGTACCTAAACTTCGTATACTAAACCTCATATATTAAATTTATGCCCTTTGTGAAAAAGAGACCATTACTCTAATGCTTGTATGTAGCAATAAGCTATATCACTCCCCCTTGATCATGATAACTATTACCAGGAAATAAATATTTGAAAGGTTCCCAAAACTCAGAATGATTTTATTTTTTTGTCTGAGAGCTGAGATTTCTATTATTGTATCTCTTTCTCTGCAATCTCACATGACTCCAGCACCTGACCCAAACTAGTTCACTCGAACTAGGATCATATACTTAGTGGTACGATACACAAGACATGATAGTGGCTGAAGCACTATTATTAAAGAGAGATTAAAACAGCTGTACATTATGCTGAAGCACTCACTCTTCCCTTTACAAGCAGACGGTCCTGGATTACAAGCAGCACTTGACCATTTAAATCACGACAACAACCAGATTTAACCAGCTGGGCCATATTCTCCTAGGCAATGCCTGTTGACCTCCTCAGTCACAGCTGCTCAAATGAAATTCTCATTAGACAACTTATTTTCAGAAGCCAAAGGACTCTCTGATTAAATATATGTATTTAGATATAGAAGTCCTTTTTAAAGTATTCATTTTCTGACAACTGTCGCTTATGTTAGAGCCCAGCTTCATTGGCAACAAGATGGGTGATACAAGGATAACGAAAATTCATCATTTAATCACAGCTGAAGGGTTTGTATCTTGGAAACATTTTAACCTGAATCTATTAATCAAAGTCTTTCTGCATAGTCTACTAACCAATACCAAGTGTGTTTTAAAAGGTATAATCTGATACTCATTTATTCTAGCCATTCTAGCCCTCTAAGCATCTATGCACTGCTAAAAAGCAAGGTTAAATTTACAAAAGAACAGCAATTTTGCCTATTCTTCCACAAGTCTCAATTTCAGAGGATAGACTTCAAACAGAATACCTTTGTTCGTTAGTGTTTCAACAATCCAGTCAAATCACTACTCTGGAAAGAGTACATCTCTGAAGGAATGGCAGACTAAACACAGGACAATTACTGATCAAAAGATCATCCAGTATAAGAATAGTTTTACTATTACAATGTGTAGTTTGGGCATGACAGGCAACAATAAACAAACAAACTTGCTATTTTTGGTGGGTTTTTTTTTTGGTTCCTGGAAATGAGGAGAAAGGATGAAGGAAATATTTAGTGTGATAGCGTCAAAACATTCTTCAGAATGAGAATGACTCAGGGAAGGTCATTGATGATGTCAATCACACAGGCTTGTCAGTCAGTTAATCATGAGGTCCGGTCTTCAAACTAAGCAGTAGTAGTAAGAGAGAGGTGAATTTGAAAGTTCTTATATATCTCATGAGATATTACATATCTCATATTGGAACTGGAAGATTAAGAGAGTCAAAGGCTGGTAAATACTGGTGAAATTATAGCTCATCAAGCCTTGAAATATGTATTACCAGAAATATATTGAAATCTTTTCAATGACTTTTTAAAAACTAATAATTTTTCTTCTCTCATGGTAATTTTCTATTTGATTGCTTAAGCAAGTAATTAATATTAGTCACCAAACGATAAAATAAAATGCAGAAGTACTCATTGATTCTATCACCAAAACACATTCCACTAGTTGTTTTTTTTTTTAATTAATTGTATAAGGAGACCCTGACCCTGAAGAGCCTCTGATGCGGCACCATTGGGAAGGACAAGTAAAGAGAGGCTGCTAAAATCTCAGGGCTGGGATGAATGGAGACGTTACTGGGCCCACTAAAGCAAATCGATGATCAATGGTATGACAGTGATACAGTGATACATTGAATTGTATAAGGACAATGGTGGAGGGGGAAATTGCTGTTATACAGATGGTCTGAGGGAGGGAAGAGAGGGAGACTGGGGACACTGGTGGATGAAAGTGGACTCTAGTGAAGGATTGGTACTTGAATACTTTACACCTGTAATTCATGGCGATTCAATTCTTTTTTTATTTTTTTAATTTTATTGAATCACCGTGAGACAGTTACAAGTTTTCATGTTTGGGCTACAATCTCATAATGATCAAACACCCATCCCTCCACCAGTGCACATTCCCCACCACCAATATCCCGGGTATACCCCTCCTTTCCCACCCTCCCCCTGCCTCTATGGCAGACAATATTCCCCATACTCTCTCTCTACTTTTGGGCATTATAGCTTGCAACACAGACACTGAGAGGTCATCATGTTTGGTCCATTATCTACTTTTGGCATGCATCTCCAATCCCAACTGTTTCCTCCAGCCATCATTTTCTTATTCCATCTGCCTTCTCCTCTCCGCTCATGAAGCAGTCTTCCAGCTATGGGGTAATCTCCCCAGCCCTTGTATCTACTGTTCTTCGGTGTCAGCCTCATGTGATGTTATTTTATACTCTACAAATGAGTGCAGTCCTTTTATGTCTGTCCCTCTCTTTCTGACTCATTTCACTTAGCATGATATTCTCCATGTTTATCCATTTATAAGCAAATTTCATGACTTCAATGGCGATTCAATTTTTAAAAACTAATTGTATTAATTGTACACATTCAGAAATTTTAGGCTACCTTTGAACCATTACTTTCTTATGGTCTATACTTAAAAGTCAGGTCTTAAGAATTCTATCTCTTAATGGCTTTTCCATATGTATCCCTTTTCCCTTTCTCATTTCTGCTGTCTTAGTTCAAGCCCTCATTATCTCTGGCCTGAAGCAATTTCCTTAATGTCTCTCCATGCACCCATACATCCAATACAGAGCTGCCAGATTAACTTTCCTGAAGGAAATCTTTAATCCATCATTTTATTGTGCTAAAAAAAAATAGAAATACTTCCTCCAAAACCTTCAAAATAAAGTTCAAACTCCTTAGTCAAGAATCAAAGGGCTGTTTGAGCTAAGCACAATGTATCTTTTCCATCTAGTTCCCATATGCATTCGTGGATACCTTAAATTAGAACCTGCACTGGTGATTGTTTAAAGCTCTTTGATTATTCCTTTGGCCTGAAATGTCTCCCCCCTCCATTTCTACCACAAAGCCTTTCATTCCCCAAAACCGATTAAGGCCCATTTCACTACTGAACCTTCCCACCGCTTCACAGCCAGACACAATCTATTCCCCAAACTCTTATAATACTTTGTCTACATAGCTCTCACAAAAATTACACCGTAGACATTGAATCAGTTTATTATATATACATCTTATATCACTAGAATATAATTTTTCACAGTTAGAATCAATTATGGGTGCCTCACATTGTGTAGCAAAGAAGTTTATTACCCAGTGTCTATAGAATTCAACAACATCTATTGAATTCATAGGACCTTTGAACTTTGATGAAAAATATTCTTCATGAAACTTTAAAAATCTTCATTCCCTAATAATATGGACATTTCTCAAAAAATTAGAAATTAAGCTCCCATTTGACCCAGCAATACAACTGCTGGGAATATATCCCAGAGAAGCAAAAAAGTATAGTCGAAATGACATCTGCACTTATATGTTCATCGCAGCACTATTTACAACAGCCAGAATCTGGAAAAAACCCGAGTGCCCTAGAACAGACGACTGGTTGAAGAAACTATGGTACATCTATACAATGGAATACTATGCAGCTGTTAGAAAAAAATGAGGTCATGAACTTTGCATATAAGTGGATCAACATGGAAAGTATCATGCTAAGTGAAATGGGTCAGAAAGAGAGAGACAGACATAGAAAGATTGCACTCATCTGTGGAATATAGAATAACAGAGTAGGAGACTAACACCCAAGAATAGTAGAAATAAGTACCAGGAGGTTGACTCCATGGCTTGGAAGTTGGCCTCACATTCTGGGGAAAGGGCAGCTCAAATAGAGAAGGGAACACCAAGTAAAATGTGGTTGGAGGCCACGCGGGGGAAGGGTGATGCGTGCTGAATGTAGACTAGAGACTGAACACGATGCCACTCAACACCTTTACTGCAAACCACAACACCTAATTAGAGAGAGAACAAAAGGGAATACCCTGCCACAGTAGCAGGGTGGGGTAGGGGGAGATGGGATTGGGGGGGTGGGAGGGATGCTGGGTTTATTTGTGGTGGAGAATGGACACTGGTGAAGGGATGGGTTCTCGAACTTTGTATGAGGGAAACATGAGCATGAAAATGTATAAATCTGTAACTGTACCCTCACAGTGACTCATTAATTAAAAAATAAATAATTTTTTAAAAATCTGCATTCCCTTAAGTTATGGGAACAAATCATAAATTGGTAATTATGTCTATATCATTATAACTGATATATACATAATCATGATGTATTTTATATAATATTTGTTGAATTTCCTCAAAATATACTTTGTACATATCACTATTTCAAAATTACAATATTAGGTCCTCCATTTATCCTGTTAATTAATGTAAATAAGTCCTTTTTACCATAACAGAAAATTTTAAAGTTATTTAATATTTTGATAATTTATTTTCTTGAATATTCCATTAATTTTACTTTACAAATTTATTCTTTGTATCTATTTTTTCCACTTTTCTCCTGGAAGAAGTTTTCTCTGCTTGATGGTCAGGAGTCATCATTCAGAGTGGTACGTGGCAGAACTTGTGATGCCAACTATTTAAGCAGGGACTTTTTATGCTCCATGAAAACCCATTATTAATAATATTGTAATCCCCCCAAAAAATAATTAAGTTAAAAAAAACCCTAAGAGTTGGAGCAATAGTTTGGTGAGTAAGGCACTAGCTTTGCATACAGACAACTCAGATTCAATCCCCAGCATCTTTTATGGTCCCCCTGGGCACCATCAGGAGTAATTTCTGAGTGCAGAGCTAGGAGTAAGACCAGAGAACTTCCAGATGTGATCCCAAATTCCAAAAATTAAAATGAAATAAAAACTCTATGCTCAATCCAGCCCTTTGAACTATCTTCCCATTTCACGCCCTTAAAATAAGAAAGGATCTCTGAAGATCCACACCAAAGAGTTGGCCCAAAAGAAAAATGGGGGGAGAGGGAGGAAGGCTAAAAACCCTCACTTCATATGCAACTAGCAAAATAAGAAAAATCGCCATGTAGAAATATTATCACAATACTATTCATTGCTCCATGAACTACAGAAAACTGTATAAGCATATTATTGTAAAAAATAACAGTGACCTGGAATTGAAAAAAGACAAATCCTCTGTTCTACAATAGTTTTATTAAAATGGCAATCAATGTTGCTACATATCTCCAAGCACAATGAAGTATCTTCCAAGAGATTCAACCCATATATGAATTATAGTTAACCCTTTTATAGACACTAATCAGGTTCCTTGTGACATCTTATCATTAATCTATATTCAACCCCAAAACTAGATAGAATAAACGAAATCTGTCCTCCATATGATTTGATCTTTAAAGATAACCAACCACATCATCCTTGATCTACTTTTCTTTGGGTTAATGTGACTAGTTCCTTCAACCATTCCTCTTATTAAATAAATGTGTGTCTTATGTCAACTATTGTCCTCTGGGAATATTCAAAGCTTTTAAATCCCTCTTTTAAAAATGTAACTAAATTCAACATAATACACTATAGTACATCACATTCCATTGAACTACATAGCTCAATGAAATAACCATATATTTAATGATAAAGATAATTCTAGCAATGTCACATGAATAAACACTGGTGCAATCTTGACATATTCACCACACCAACCTCACTGGACAGTGTCATATAAAACTCACAATATTTTTTTAAACTCATGTATCTAACACTTGAAATTACTTAAATAATTACCTTAAAACCTGGAGGTTTAAAAGCATAACAATAAGATCTGCTAAATTTTTTTTGGTGGGCTACTTATAAGTTCATATATTCACAAATTTTTTAACTTTTTTGATATATTAAACTCAGTTTCTCCCAGATATGTGGCATCTGTATATTTGATAAACATGCTTTTGTTTTTACTTCAATGCATGTACTTAATATATTACATTAAAATGCACTTAGTATGACTGAATTTTTGACCCTAAAAAAGTTACTGTAGAAAATAAAGTTCTGTATAATACATATAAAAATATTATTTAATTGTAATAAGGTATAATGTTAAAGAATTATTTTAGGCTGTAGAGACAGAACAACGGACAGGGCGCTTGCCTTGCACATGACAGACCCAGGTTGTATCCCGACATCCCATACAACCCCCTAGGCCTGTTGGGAATGATCTCTTGGTACAAAATCTGGAGTAAGCTCTAAACACTGCCAGATGTGACCAAAAAAGCAAAACAAAACAAAAAAATTCTTTTAAAAATGTCGCATCATGCAAGTTTCTCTCTTGTATCAAATCAACTACAGCGCAGTGATGATGGAAAATTGAAAACTACTGGTTAAGAATAGCGAACTGAATCAGGAAAGGGACAGACATGAGACTAATACCAAGGACAGTAGAAACAAGGGTCAGGAGGATTGGTCCACACTTGGAAGCCTGCTGGGCGAGAAGGCAGTTGTGATAAAGAAGGGACCACTACGACAAAGATCGGAAATGATCATTCTGGATAAGAATTTCATGCTGAAAAAAGGTAAAAGAACAAACATGATAACCTCTCAGTATCTGTGTTGCAAACCTTAATGCTCCAAAGGAGGGAGAGAGAGAAAGAGAGAGAGAGAGAGAGAGAGAGAGAGAGAGACAGACAGACAGACAGACAGACAGACAGAGACAGAGACAGAGAGAGACAGAGACAAAGGCAGAGAGAGACAGAGAAAAGAAAAGTGCCTGCCATAAGAGACAGATGGGGGTAGGGTGGTGGAAGGGAAACTTGGGGCACTGGTGGTGAGAAATGTAGACTGGTGGAGGGTTGGGCGTTGGAATACTGTCTTACTGAAACCCGACCATGAACAGCTTTGTAATTCTGCATCTCAGGGTGATTCAATTAAAAAAATAATAAAATAAAATTAAAAGAATAGTTAAGAATGGAAAGGAATATTATTTTGAATTCTCTAGTAATCTAAACCAATAACAAAAACCCACAAGTCAATTTATTTTCCTTCACACCAAAGAGCTTTATTTTATGAATGGGCTTCAAAGGATGTTGAAACCCACTCACTCATAGAACAAAAATTCATTTTGGTGAATTACCATTAAAAATATCTAATGGTCACTTTTTAGCGATTACTGATCTCACACCTTGAATTATTCTAGAAATCAGAATAAAGAGTGAAGAAAATACAATCTCTGAGAGAATAATGTGAAGATCAAGTATAACATCCAGATTCAAGATAGTGGGGCTGGAGCCATAGTACAGCACAGCGGTTAGGGAATTTGCCGTGCACATGGCCGACCCAGATTCAATTCCCAGCATCCCATATGGTCCCCTGAGCACCACCAGGAGTAATTACTGAGTGCAAAGTAATCCCTGTGCACTGCTGGGTGTGACAAAAAAAGCCAAAAAAAAGAAAAAAAGATTATCCAGATACCTTCACCAGCTTACCCAGATATATTTTGTTTCTATGTTAAATACATTCAGATAGTCATAGTTTTATAATTTCAAAATATATAAGTGGATGAAAAGAATAAATTTAAATATTCATTTGGCACTGAGGTAGTATGAGGAGAAAGCATTTGCCTTACATATTGCTTATTCTGATTCAATCACTGGCACTCATATGGTCCTCTCCTCACAACCCCAGAGCCAGGAATAAACTCTGAGTAGGTACGGGCCAAATCGCAAAGAAATTATTCCCAACTAATCAAGAAATAACAACCTGCAGCCTAGTATCAATGAAGAAATCAAGACACACACACACACATA
Source organism: Sorex araneus (assembly GCF_027595985.1). Taxonomy (NCBI): domain Eukaryota; kingdom Metazoa; phylum Chordata; class Mammalia; order Eulipotyphla; family Soricidae; genus Sorex; species Sorex araneus. Next base: position 117,949,248 of record NC_073307.1, read on the forward strand.
CAGACACACACACACAAATAAATACACATGTGCGAGTGCTCAAGTGGGCCAAGAAATATGCCAATATCAAGAAGACAAAAGAACTCCAAGTTTTGTAACTGCAATGAAATAACAATAAACCAAACCATTCTAATGATCTCAATGGTCTCTAGAAACAGTCTTATATCATGACCTGGTAATATAGTTGACATTTATAATATGATAATCATTATAGGAGCTCTAATTTATATAGCTCACAGTTCATAAGAGATTTTTACATTCATTACTATACTTCTTAAAATGTTTGAGTTGTCTAATCAGGTATTAGTATCATACCAAATTTTAAATGTTTTGGCTTGGGAAGAATGAAGGACTTACCCAAGGTTACAAAATTATTAGATAGGTACCAGAGTTCACACTCTATTGCATCATGAATCTGAGACACTTTTTAAAATTATATTTTGTGCCATATAATCTGGCTAGTAAGACAGAAAGACATAATATATTTTATTAATATCCACAAAAATTGCTGATGTGGTAGACACATCTAGAAAAATAAATTTGACACTTTCAAAAAGTGATATGAAGCATTTGAACTTTGAATCTGTAAAGAAATCAAATTCAATTGCATGAAAATTTCTTTATGTCAAATACCCATATCCATACAGTGGCATGGGGGTCTAAAGTTAAAGGTGTTTTGTTTTGTTTTGTTTTGTTTTGTTTTGTTTTGTTTTGTTTTAGGTTGCTTGGGGGCCACACCCAGTGAGACTCAACAACCAGAATTATTCCTGTTGGTGTTCACAGAACCAAACCCAGGTCAACCACATGCAAGAAACACCCTACCCACTGTACTATCACTCAGGTCATAAGTTTTTTAATGTTAGCAATAAATCCAGAATCATTAATTAACTTTCATTTTAGTGTCCCAAATGCATGTTTATAATTTTAAAAATGTTGAAAAACACAGTTAAAGGAAGGGGGAGGGTGGAAATACAAGCAGGTGGTCTTTCAGACAGTGGAATGGTGCTGGAACTTCGGATGTGAATGTGGTGACTCTTCTATGGGTATAGAAGTAAAAGCCACCTAAAATCTATAATGGGGTAAACTAACAAACTGATTTGTAAATCATAGAGGAAATAAAGAAAATATGTGGCATAGTAATCACTTAAATTTCTTAAGATTTTAAACTATTTTTTGAGAGTGTTCAGTCATCTTTTTTTCTGAATGAACATGCACTTGAGTGGATTCTGTGGAGAGAGTAGAGGGAGTGGGTGTGGGACATTGTCTGAGGGAGTCATGTGTCAGAGTACCCCCATCCCCAGAACAATGAGTTTTAGTGATCTTGAAAACTCTCATCTCAACTTTAAATTGTTTTAAAGTAAAATCATATTTATGAATATAAGAAACAATTAATTTGTGGGTGATAATTTATAAACAGGTAACATTTCATAATAGAATACTATCCACCAAAGGAAATAAGAAGGAAAACTAAAAAAAATAAAGTGAAAATTCCCAAACTAGCTTTTTCTAGAGCAAGACTTACAGTCCACTTTCTTTAAAATCTTAATATGTCGTCGAAAGAATCACATCAAATGAAATAACATTTTAAGAAAAAACATGGAGCTATGGAGCTATCTGCTTAACACTCCTAATGGATCACAACCTGCCATCACCATAGTAACCTCTGAATAACTTTTTCCTAGCTAGTGCCAATTATGCATTTTCTCTGGTCCGTGAATCCCACTTAAAAAAAAAGTAATCTTAAAAGAATAAAGCCCAACATTCACGTCCACACATACCCTCTTGTTCTGTGCGAGTCATTTCCTCAAGCTTCTTCTGTTTCAGTGTGTCCACCACATCGGCAAGGCTCCCTTTGCGGCGTTCTGGGGTTCCAAAAGTAACACTGGTCATTATCTCACGATCCCGACTCCCTTCGTCAGGCTTATGTGGTGAGGTAGAGGTATTTCGGAAGGAATATAGGGAACATAACTTATTATTCTCTGACTCCTAGAAAAAAAAATAAAATTAAACCATTAGTGCATTTGTTTCTTAGCACAGCATTAGAGAAATATTGCAGTCACAATAATAGTATAAGATACTTAAACAAAACATTTAACTTCAAAACATTTTAACTAAATACTTCAGCTTATTTGTGTGTACCAATCATTTGAAATAGTCTTGCAAATTAGTAAAGATTTTTAAAATTTAATATTTTTATTACCGATGTTCTTCCTATCTAAAATTATAATGTACATCAAATAAGAAATATCTATACAGTTAAAATCACTGTCACTGTCACTGTCATTCCACTGCTCATTGATTTGTTCGAGCAGGCACCAGTAACGTCTCTCACTGTGAGACTTAATTGTTACTGTTTTTGGCATATCCAATACATCACAGGTATCTTGCCAAGCTCTGCCGTGTGGGCGCCATACTCTTGGTAGCTTGCTGGGCTCTCCGAGAGAGGTGGAGGAATTGAACACGGATTGCCTGCGTGAAAGGCAAACGCCCTATTGCTGTGCTATCGCTCCAGCCCATACAGTTAAAATCAGTAAATATCTTCAATATTCAAAGTTTATTGTTCACCAGAAAATATATTATTATCTAGGTATGTGCCAGAAACTTGGCCAACCTTAATTTCTTCACTGGAATTTGGGGAGAATCTTTATTTTCTAGCTATATGCACACTTATCTAAAGTTACAGAAATGTTATTTTATGCTCTGCCCTTACCACTGATATCTCAGTTAGAGACACATTAATTTTCACATGACATTAAAATTTGGGGCAGGGACTGGCTTGTTTTTACAAAACAACAAGTTTATTATGAAACATTTGCACAAGTATTACTTCACAGTACAGAGAAGTTGACTAATTAGTAAGACATTTCTGTGAGAAGCAAATCCTAGATTGGAAATAATGAACAACTAAACATTTTTATCTTTTACTAAGTGAGAACTTAGAATTGGAAACAATATTATTTGGAAATGGTTCTGAGTAATCATGCATTCACCTTTTCTATAAAAGGATATTTTCTTTTCAATTCCTCCCCCCAAAATGTATGACATATATAAAACATATAGGCCTCTGATTCTCATCAAAAATGTATAAATCTTAATACCTCCTATACCTATTTCACAAAGAAGCCCAGATTACTTCAAGAACTAGAGGAAGAAACATGAGACAAAAGATATAGTTAATATTAAATTAGTGGAGAAAGGGATAAAAAGAAAATAGAGGGACCAGAGAGATAGTACAGCAGGTAAGGTGCTTGCCGTACATGTGGCTGACCCAGGTTCGATTCCCTGTAACCCATTTGGTGCCCTTATCACTGCCAGGATAACCCCTGAGCATTACTGGGTGTGCCCCTCCCCCAATAAAAACAGAATCCAGGGAAGTGAATTTTCATATATATTAAGTATAATAATAATTGTATTTTATACATGCTAATTAGGTACTACCTTAAGTATATATACATACGATAAAAATAAAACATTTTCATGGTAGCTGAACACATGCACAAATATTTTAACTTGTTTATAGTAACTGTGGAATAATACAGAGCAGCCTGCTTTTTTGTGCCATTCATGGTTAGTATATGACTTCTTGGAATGGCCAGTTCATTCTCCACTTGGCACAAAACTCAGATATATTTTTACAAAAGGTATTTTATTCATCTATTAGTGTAATTTGATCCATTACCCCAATCACACTCATCCTCAGCACAAAGTAATCTCATGGCCTGTAAATTTTTTTAAGAGGCAAAAATTAAAAAATAAACCTCTGGCTCAACATAAGGAAATTAAAAAGCAACTGAAAACAAACTATGTGGAAGTGCTGCCTATAAGTGATTTTTATTGACCATAATAAAGAAGACTTTCCCATAGCTCCTAAACTGAAATAGAAGATGCTAGGAGTGATGCCTCCTCTGCCTAGATCATCTTGAGAACATTTAGAACCTATACAAAAACATTCTGTCCACCCAGAAGTAATTTTCCATGTAATTCTTCCATGTCATTTATGTGAGGTTAGTTTATTAATTTTTATTCACAAGATTGTTGTTACTACCATCCTGCACACAGCAATAACCAATAACCATAGTTTCTCAATCAAAGACCCAAAATCCTGTTACATAATCTGTGTAAAGTGGATCAATACCATCAAGAAGCAAAGAACAAGAATCCTAAAAGTCATAGTTTTTGTCTCTTCTAGTTTACTGTTTGAATATAGAAATAGAACAGACTTTCAAATTATTTTATAGCAAGATATTTTGCTGTACTGGTTTATTGTCTCTGAGAGTTTTCTAGTAAAGTTTTTAGCAACTGCAAATAGTGATAGTTTAACCTCTTTTCTAATTTTGGATCCCTTTGATTTTTTTCTTGTCTAATTGCTGTAGCAAGGACTTCTAAAACTATATTAAGAAGTAGTGATGAAAGTGGACACCTCTCCTGTATCCAATCTCAGGCAGAAGACTTATAGTTTAGTGGCCAACGACTATAATGTTGGGTGTGAGTTTATTATAAATGACCATTACTATCTTGAGGAACATTCCATTTATTCCAATCTTGTTCCCATGGGCTATGTGCTAAGGGTTTTTATAAATGGATGTTAGATTTTTTCAAAACCTTTCTCAGCATTTATTGATACAATTGATAATTGTATGATTTTTATTTTTATTTTTATATATCTGGTATATTACATTAATTGATTATATGCATATCTATCATCACTGAAGCTCTTAGTAACAATAGCAGGGTATTTAAACAACCCAAATGTCCAAGAACAGACGAATAAATAAAGAAGTTGAGGTATCTACAGACACAATGTAATAGTATGCAGACACAAGGAAAAATAACACCATGCAGCTCAGGCAACTAGGATCGAATTGGACAGTATCATACTGAGCAAAATAAGCCAATAGCAGAAGAACAAATACAGGATTACCACACTCACATGTGATATGTAAAAAAACAAATCAAGAATATGAATAATATCAGTCTATAATAAACACTGGATACGACACTGAACTATGGACCTGAGGTAACAGTGTACATAAAACCTAATAGCCAATCAACAAAAAACAGAGGAGGGAGGGTTAGGAAAGAAGGAATGTCAAACCAGAGGTGACACAAAAATGGGAATAGGAAGGTCATGGGCACAACAGTGGCAGTTGTGTGCAGTAACTTTGGATATCAATACCACAAATTTGAACCCTATTAAAACCCTACTAACTCGACTATAACTTACAAAATTAAAAGTCATCATTTCTCCAAGAAAATTGTTGGAACACCCAATAGGTCATTAAGGTCAACGAGGGAGTGGATGAAACCATAAATGATTTCAGTCATACAGGGCACTCATTTTATACTAGCCTTTGAAACAATTTGATGAGGTAATCTAAATTTTAAAGAGGTAAAATTTACCACTTCTGGCCCTTTCATTTTAATTTTGTAAAACTTAAAAACATTGGTCTTTCAGTCATTTGTTTGTTTGTCCTTTGTTAGGGGGCCACACTCAGTGGGGTAAAAGGAATGAGTAAGGGGGCTTATTGGGCTGAGAATCTTCTCCTAAAATTTTATAACATGGTAATTTATTTTAAAATATAAATGATTTTGAGAAATCTAGTTTTAGTTTATTAAAATAGTATAAAAGAAATTACTTTTAATATTTTGATCTTTCTTGTGAAAGTAATCTTTATATAACACAACTAAACATCACACTAAAGTATATCAGGCAACGAGTGATGCTATTTCTAAAATAATTTATTCAATTTACAATTGAGATTTTCTCTCAATCTACTCAGTAACCTCACCAGTCCTAATAGGAAAACCTTCAAAATACATTTCAAAAGAAACTGTGACACAATATAAAGTCTAAAACAATGTTGATTCATACTACCTAAAGAGCAAGGTAACATAATATTCAACAAAATGCTAATAGTCCTCAGAGTATTAGTTTTTGTTTTCCTTTCGAAGTTCTCTATAAATTACAAATAATATACAATAAATAATTATTTTAATAGAAATTGTATCAACCATCTTTTCAGACCACGATGCACTGAAGATAGAAGCTAACCATCCACAGATACGGAGAACCAAATCAAACACCTGGAAATTAAACAACTCAATGTTGAACAATGAGTGGGTCAGGAAGGAAATCAAGGAAAAAATCAAAGATACTTAGAAACAAATGAGAATGAAGACACGAGCTACCAAAACCTATGGGACACAGCTAAAGACGTGTTAAGGGGAAAATTTATAGCTCTCCAAGCATTCCTCAGGAAGGAAAAAGGGCCCACATAGATAGCTTGACTTCACGGCTTAAGACCTTAGAAAAGGACCAGAAAAAGGAACCCAAACCAGACAGAAGGAAAGAAATAATAAAAATTAGAGCAGAAATTAATGACATGGAAACCAAAAAAACAATCTGAAAGATCAATGAAACAAAGAGCTGGTTCTTCGAGAAAATAAATAGGATTGATAAACCGCTAGCAAGACTCACAAAGAAAGAAAGAGAGAGAACCCTAATAAATCGAATCAGAAATGAAAAGGGAGACATCATCACAGAAACCAGTGAGATTCAAAGACCATTAGAGACTACTTTGAAGGTCTATACGCCACAAAACAAGAGAACCTAAAAGAAATGGATGAATTCCTTGATTCCTACAATTTCCCAAGACTGAACAAAGAAGAGTTGGAATACCTGAATAGACCCATTAATGTTAAGGAAATTGAAACTGTAATCAAAAATCTCCTCAAAAACAAAAGCCCAGGCCCAGATGGTTTCACTGGTGAATTCTTCCAAACATTTAAAAAAGACCTGTTGCCAGTTCTCCTCAAGCTTTTCCAGGAAATTGAAAAAATAGGAACTCTCCCAAACAGTTTCTATGAAGCATACATCTCCCTAATACCAAAAGCAAACAAAGACACCACTAAGAAAGAAAATTATAGACCAATATCCCTGATGAACACCGATGCAAAGATCCTCAACAAAATATTAGCAAATAGGATCCAACAACTCATCAAGAAGATCATATATCATGACCAAGTGGGATTCATACCGGGGATGCAAGGATGGTTTAACATTCAGAAATCAATCAACATAACCCATCATATCAACAAAAGTAAAGATAAAAACCATATGATCATATCAAAAGATGCAGAGAAACCATTTGACAAGATCCAACATCCGTTCATGACGAAAACCCTCACCAAAATGGGTTTTGGAGGAACTTTCCTCAAGAGAGTTGAAGCCATCTACCACAAGCCTACGGTAAGCATTATCCTCAATGGGGAAAAACTAGGGCCTTTTCTCTAAGATCAGGCACAAGACAAGGATAACCACTTTCACCACTTCTCTTCAATATAGTACTGGAAGTACTTGCGATAGCTATTAGACAAGAAAAAGAGGTTAAGGGCATCCAGATAGGAAAGGAAGAAATCAAACTCTCACTATTTGCAGACGATATGACACTATCTGAGAGAAGCCTAAAGCCTCTACTAAGAAACTCTTAGAAACAATAGACTTATACAGTAAAGTTGCAGGCTACAAAATCAATACCCAAAAATCCATGGCCTTCCTATACACAAACAATGAGGCAGAGGAAAGGGACACAAAAAAAGCAATCCCATTCACAATCGTGCCCCAGAAAATCAAGTACCTCGGAATCAACTTAACCAAGGAAGTAAAAGACCTCTACAAAGAAAACTATAAAACGCTACTCCATGAAGTAAAAGAGGACATGAGGAAATGGAAACATATATCCTGCTCGTGGATAGGGAGAATCAATATTGTCAAAATGGCAATACTCCCCACAGCATTATACATATTCAACGCGATCCCTATAAGGATACCCATGACATTCTTCAAAGAAACGGATCAAGCAATCCTAAAATTCATATGGAACAACAAATGCCCATGGATAGCTAAAATAATTCTTGGGAAAAAGACGATGGGAGGCATCACCCTCCCCAACCTCAAACTTTACTACAAAGCAGTAACAATTAAAACAGCATAGTACTGGAACAAAGGCAGAGCCGCAGACCAATGGAACAGGGTGGAGTATCCCTACACAGAACCCCAAATGTATGATCATCTAATCCTTGATAAGGGAGCAAGAGATGTGAAGTGGTGCAAGGAAAGCCTCTTTAACAAATGGTGCTGGCACAACTGGACAACCACATGCAAAAGAATGGCCTTAGACCTCGACCTGACACCATGCACAAAAGTCAGATCAAAATGGATTAAAGACCTCAACATAAGACCACAAACCATAAGGTACATTGAAGACAAGGTCAGCAAAACCCTCCACGATATTGAAGATAAAGATATCTTCAAAGATGACATGCAACTGGCCAACCAAGTGGAAACAGAGATCAACAAATGGGACTACATTAAACTAAAAAGCTTCTGCACCGCAAAAGGTACAGTGACCAGAATACAAAGACAATCTACAGAATGGGAAAGGATATTTACAGAATACCCATCAGATAAGGGGTTGATATCAATGGTATATAAAGCACTGGTTGAACTCTACAAGAGTTCTACAAGAAGAACTCTACAAGAAGAAAACATCCAACCCCATCAGAAAATGCGGTGAAGAAATGAACAGAAACTTTACCAAGGAAGAGATACGAATGGCCAAAAGGCACATGAAAAAGTGCTCTACATCACTAATCATCAGGGATATGCAGATCAAAACAACCATGAGATACCACCTCACACCACAGAGACTAGCACACATCCAAAAGAACAAAAGCAACCACTGTTGGAGAGGATGTGGGGAGAAGGGACCCTTCTACACTGCTGGTGGGAATGCCGACTGGTTCGGCCCTTTTGGAAAACAATATGGACGATTCTCAAGAAATTAGAAATTAAGCTCCCATTTGACCCAGCAATACCACTGCTGGGAATATATCCCAGAGGAGCAAAAAAGTATAGTCGATATGACATCTGGACTTATATGTTCATCGCAGCACTATTTACAACAGCCAGAATCTGGAAAAAACCTGAGTGCCCTAGAACAGACAACTGGCTGAAGGAACTATGGTACATCTATACAATGGAATACTATGCAGCTGTTAGGAAAAATGAGGTCATGAACTTTGCATATAAGTGGATCAGCATGGAAAGTATCATGCTAAGTGAAATGAGTCAGAAAGAGAGAGACAAACATAGAAAGATTGCACTCATCTGTGGAATATAGAATAACAGAGTAGGAGACTAACACCCAAGAATAGTAGAAATAAGTACCAGTAGGTTGACTCCATGGCTTGGAGGCTGGCCTCACATTCTGGGGAGAGGGCAACTCAGAGAAGGGAACACCAAGTAAAATGTGGTCGGAGGCCATGCGGGGGAAGGGTGATGCGTGCCGAATGTAGACTAGAGACCGAACACCATGGCCACTCAACACCTTTATTGCAAACCACAACAGCTGATTAGAGAGAGAGAACAAAAGGGAATACCCTGCCACATTGGCAGGGTGGGGTGGGGGGAGATGGAATTGGGGAGGGTGGGAGGGATGCTGGGTTTACTGGTGGTGGAGAATGGGCACTGGTGAAGGGATGGGTTCTCGAATTTTGTATGAGGGAAACATGAGCATGAAAATGTATAAATCTGTAACTGTACCCTCACGATGATTCACTAATAAAAATAATAATAAAAATAAAAATTTAAAAAATAAATAAATAAATAAATATTTTAATCAAAAAAATAAGTACTCTTTGTAAGGTTGAAATGTAATGTAAAAAAGTTGTTGATATCAGTTATTTACAAGAAAATATGTATCAAATGAAAACAACCATACACTGTAGTATTGTAATTAAGCTAAATTTTGTTATATTATGTGCATATTACCACAAATATACAAATAAGAGGTGAGAAGTTATACCGCAAAATATTTGTGCTGATTTCAAAATAATTATGAGATCTTTGAGATTAATTAATCCCTGACAAAATATTCTTTACATGATAAAATTATTCTTATGAAGTGATAACTTAAAGGAATATAAAAATATTTTAAGAAAATATCATTTGGGGGCTGGAGTGATAGCACAACAGGTAGGGCATTTGCCTTGCACATGGCCAACCTGGGTTCGATTCCCAGCATCCCATATGGTCCCCCGAGCACCACCAGGAGTGATTCCTGAGTGCAGAGTCAGTAGTGACCCCTGTGCATCGCCGAGTATGACCCCCCCTAAAAAAAGCAAAAAAAAAGAAAATAGCATTTGGATTTCTTTTTGCTGTTGTTGGTTTTTGTTTGTGTTTTTCATTTTGAGTTGTTGTTTTTTTTTGTTTTTTTTTTTGCAAAAAGTGGTGGGAGAAGTACACTCTATACTCAGCAATGCTCAGGGCTTAATTCTGGCTCTGTGCTTGGGGATCAATCTTGGCGGTGCTTCAGTGACCATTTATGGCACCAGGAAATTGAAACCAGGTCCACCTTTTGCCAGACAGTCACCTAACAAAGAACTTAGATTTCTTGAAGATGTTTAGAAAGCATTACATTGTAGTGTAGTCTCTCTGTATTGAACCCAGAAAGAAAAAAAAAACTCTCTTGCTTTGAAATTTCTGCAGCTAAAGGCTCTCAAATGATATTTCTCAGTGAATCTAATTATTTAAAAGGTACTACTGAAACAAATAAATCTAAGACATTACTATTTATTATCCATGATTTTCTATTTGTCCTCAAAAGGTACACAAACAAAACAATTTCTTTTTCCCCATACTAGGATTGTCCAAATATCCAAAGGAGGGATTAAATTAAGGTGTTGCAAAAATTGAATACAAAGTTTTGCATGGTAATTTTCAGAAGAATAGAAAAAACACTCAGAAGAACAGAAAAGACACTCAGAATTTTTTGTACATCCTGCCCAGGCCACTCAGATAAAACTGATAAAGCTAAAGCTTTAGGTTTTCTGATTCCAAATTTCATTTTAAAGAACTATGGCAAAACATTCTCATCAGTAAAGATATCATGATTACAATCACACCTAACTTTGAAATCTTCCATATTTCCTTATTTTTTCTATAAAGGAGATTTATCTCACTTTTTTTTTTGTTTTGATTTGGGGCCACACCCAGTGATGCTTAGGGTTTAGCCATGTCTCTCTGCTTAGCGATCACTCCTGGTGGGTTTAGGGCTCAAGGGATAATATAGAATCTGGAGGATCAAACCCGGGTGGACCTCAGGCAAGGCAAACACCCTATCCACTCCACTGTACTACTTTTCTGGCCCTGATTTACCTATTTTTGATACAGAAATTCCACTTTGTTATTTATCCTAATCCAAGAGTTACTAAAAGTAACTTGCACCTTGAATTAGCTATCTACCCTTGCATAAAAAGCGCCCTCAAGCTTACTGCTTAAACCAATCTTTGTTTATTATCTTTAATGAATTCTGACCAATAAAATGTTGGTCAATAATTCAGAAACATTAGGGTTGGATAAGTCCATCTCAAGTTCTCTCCTGAGGTTGCCACTAAGTTCCTGGCTAAAGTTTAAGTCATCTCAAAGTTTTTTTAGCTCACAGTTGTAACCACGTTTAGAGCTCAAGACTATAAATAATTCTTTGGACATTATACCAATTTTAATTTTACCAAGAGCTGGCCCCTCACAAAACTCCACTAACCCAAGCATTTGAAATCAGCTTTTCTAGGAATTCTAACAATTCCCACTTTTAACTTCTTAGCATTATCTTTATTTTGTTCAGGAGCAGCTCCAGTATATGATTGCTTTCATTTAGCTGGGTTTCCTATTGCACCTAGAGGGGGATGTATAAGTCGAACAGAGTACTGGGTTCAAGTTGCAGCATTCAGATAAAATATCAAGAATTTAAAAAGATGGAAACCATAAAGTAGGAATGAAATCCCAGCGACCTAATAGAAATCCACAGTAAAACTGAAGAAATGCAAGTGGAAGTCTTTGCGATTGGAAGAACTGAAAAATGGCCTCTCTAACTGGCTTCATGAATCACCTTTCTTACTTGCTCCCCATGTGATTACAGGAAAAGAAATTATCATTTCTTACCATTCTCTTCCAACATTAGCCAGGCTGAATTAAATGTATTCTATCTTATTGCATTGTATGCTGTCATTTCTGTTTTGTTTCCCATTTTGGTTATACAGCTCTTCCAATTACTGCTTTATTCTAATCTATTCTGTCCTCCCTATAAATAAGATGTATTGTGATTCTCATTCATCAATTTGTCACTGGTTTCTGACAGCCCCCAATCTATAACAAACCAATTTTCTTAGACTGTACCCAGATAACTAAAAAAAGTCTACATCCTTAAAAAGGTTCTTTCTAATACTCTCTAAGATAGTACATGGTTTTCTAGGTGTGTGTAATTTCAATTATGGGTAAGTTCCTGGTAGTCTTTCACCAGAAGAAATTTAGGAGATATAATTTCTGCAGAATTTATTTAACAATTTTTTTAAACCTGGAGGATTGCTATTATTTGCATTTTGTCTTGTGTGTGGTTCTAGGATCAAACACAGCAGGTATTACATATATAAGGCCTGTGCTTTATTACTGAGATCATCCACACCCTAGAAGCTGGTTTTGTTTGTTTTGAATCACTGTGTACTGGCAACTCAAAAAGTCAGTGATCAATCTTCTCTGCCAGGGCATACGGTTACACCTTCCTTGGCATACACTGTATTTATGTATTTTACATTTCAATTAAGTGTTCAAGTCAGAGTTACATAAATTACATATATACATGCATATTTAATATATAATATTAAGCTATATTATACACATAGTATATTTGTACTGCTTTTCTGATTATCCAATTTAAACAACTTCTTTTTTTTGATGAATCAAAAATTACCTGCCAATTTGTACTATATAAGAGGCATTCTACTACAGTGTTTCTGAGTAATTGAAGAACAAAATTTACCTAATCTAATTCCCAGTTAAGGCTTACCAACAAAGGAAATATAACCTTTTTCATATGCTGAAAACTAAATTACTAACATTTATAGGTTACCTCTCAAAGATAAAAGTATTTTTCCTCTAAAGGGGACAATTTATGGTAAAGGTTAGAAATGGAATTTTAATGGTGAACTTATGTAGCATACACACATTTTAACTTCCAATGAGGCATACCTAAAATTTTAAAAGAAAGATACTTATGTAAATGAAACAGTGAGATTAATTTCAATTACCAACAGGTTATTCCTGACAAAAGTACCATTTACTCTAAAAATGAAAAATAATGTATCTCTTTCTTAAAAGTGATGCTTGACAGAATATATTAATTTCACATGGAATTCTCAAAGTTGGAATATCATGCCATTTTACACTTTATATCATGCCACTTTGCAGTTTTATCTGTTCAGTAACAGTAAGTTTATTCATTGTGTAGCAGAAGAATCTTTTATCAATATTTGCTAAATTGTTATTCTTAAATCTTAGAACAAAAAACTATTGTTTTAATTGCCGGGGGTGGTCACCTGTCTGTGCTCAGGGCTTACTCCTAGCTCTGTGTTCGGGAATCATCCCTGGCACTGTTCAGTGAACCGTATGTAGTGTGGGGATCATATCTGGGTCAGCCAAGTGAAAGTAATTCCCTTACTCACTGAAGTATCTTTTCAATCCTATATCTTTAGATTATTTTTCTTGAAAGAAAAATATAAAAAGAGCAAAAATTGTTTGTCTTCAGCAGCATGATATTTAATTAAAAGGGTAGTAAATATATGAACAATTAAATATGAAACAATATTAAGAACTGCAAAGCTCTGAATAAAAGTACACAGAAAAGCCTTGCATCATCTATATTATTGGTCCTATAAATGGAATCAAAATCTCAAGACAAAAGTCCTCCTTAATAGTTAAATTGTTTATGATACAGATGATCTCACTTGTGCTGACCAGAAAAGCATCTGTTTGGTTATAAATTCTATATTTTAAGTGATCAAAACTGCAATTAGGTTTTATTAAGGCTTGATGGGGCATGGCATGACAACTCCATTTCTAGCTTTTTTGATTAATAGCTTATGAAAGCTAAAATGTCTCTCCTTAACCACCTATAGTAATATGAGAACACTTCCCAAAGCAGTTCATTCCATCTTTGGAGGACAGTTAGGCACTCATATTTATAGGAATATAAACCCCACTCCTGAAATCTATAGTTTCATTTCATAAGAACAGAACAGCGATGTTTTCAATACATACAGCATATTGCCCTTTTATTATCTCTTTTGCTAATAAATAGAGCGTTCTTCTTTTAGTTTATAGGAAACCAGGATTCAGCCTTCCTGATTATTCTTTGTATACATTTTAATTTGTTTCTCTCTCTCTCTCTCACTCTCTCGTTCTTTCTCTCTTAAAAGCAATACTCAAACTACCATCTGATACTCAACTAAGAAAGTCAGATTAGGTCAAATTGGTAAATTTAACCTTCAAACCAGGAACATGATAAGGGACAAAAGATTTAGTGATCATAATTCAAATTCACCATTTTAAAAAGGAGGTAGCAGAAGAGAAGTGGAAACATGCCTTTTGTGAGGTCACATTCTCTACACCAAATATATTTCCTTTCAATAGAAGACAGCACAGCGGGTAGGACGTTTGCCTTGCACACAGCCAACCTGGGTTCAATTCCTCTATCATCCCATTGCTCATCGATTTGTTCAAGCGGGCACCAGTAACGTCTCTCACTGAGAGACTTAATTGTTACTGTTTTTGGCATATCCAATACACACGGGTAGCTTGCCAGGCTCTGCTGTGCAGGCTCGATACTCTCGGTAGCTTGCCGGGCTCTCTGAGAGGGGCAGAAGAATCGAACACGGGCCGGCCGCATGAAAGGCGAACGCCCAACCACTGTGCTTTCGCTCTGTAGGCTACAAAAAATTTAAAACTTTAAAGAACAAAAATTCTCAAACAAGAAAATTTAACCCTACAAAATTACCATTTATACATGATGAAAAATCAAGGTTTTGTTTTGGGTTTTTTGTTTTTTTGGGTCACACCCGGCAATGCACAAGGGTTACTCCTGGCTCATGCACTCAGGAATGACTCCTGGCAGTGCTTGGGTGACCATATGGGATGCTGGGAATCGAATTCCCTACCTGCTGTGCTATCACTCCAGCCCCATGAAAAATCAAGTTTTGCAGAATAATAAAAGCTTATGAATTTCATCACCAGAACTGCACTGTAAGACATGTTGAACAGAAAAAAAAAAAGTAATGGTGAACAGGGGCCAGAATAACAAGACTGTAAGTCGGCATTTGCCCTGCATGTAGCTGACTTGGGTTTGATCATCAGAATTCCATAGGGTCCCTGAACACTGTTAGGAGTGATCCCCTGGATGCAGAGCCAGGAGTAAGTCCTGAGCACTGCTGGGTGTGACCCCAAAACCAAAAAAATAAAGAAAAGAAAATGTTGAATAGTTATTAAAAATGAAAACAAAAAAGGTTTCAAAAATCAAAAAATGTTAAATATAATACAGAATCCAAACCAAAAAAATAATGAAATTAGAAAACCGCAAAACATTATGAGAGGAATAAAAGAACAGAATATTGTTAATATAATAAGTGAATGAAAACTTTAAAACAGCACTAGTTTCCAGATACATAACAAATGATGTGATACTTATGATAACTATAAAACAAAAATCTGGAAGAGCTACAGATGAGACTTGATAGTAGAACACATACAAGACATATTTGAGGCCTTGGATTTGATTCCTAGGACCACGTTGCAAACATAAATCTGGATAAATAATGTATACATACATACAGTGATATGTAATTTAGCCTATGTACAAGAATTTATCATATTATATATTTATTATATATATTTATCATATTGTGTGTGTATATATATGTATATATATATACATTGAACTAGTAATTCACAAAATCGGATACTAAAACATTAATCCAAAGTCTTCTGAAGACAAAAGTGCAGGACCAGAAAAAAATGTCCCCACACTCCATGCCATGCTGAGTCCATCTGGGCACCTCAGAAGGGGCATGTGAGCCCACCACCTGCCCCAAAAGAGTTTCAGGAGCAGCAAACCTCCAGAACCCATTTGCTGCCATGCTCATGGCTGATCTCCACAGGCTCAGGATAAGACCCCCACACATGAGCATGAATCTGCTGAAAAACTCAGAAATACAGATTTTGTGACTGAAATCTCCGGGATTGCACACAGTCCAGAATGGGTGACCTCCTCCCATCTCTCTGTTTTCTAGGAGCCTGGCAGTCACACCCACAAACTGCCTCTGGGCACCATACAAACTCATTAATAGCCATAATCTAGAGACTCACAAATAAATCTTGGAAGAAAGCAACGAATACAGTGATGCCTCCGGACGCCAAGGTCCCCACCACCCACTTGAAAATTTAACTCCAGTTGTATCACCCTATTTAAAATTTTAGAATTCCTGGAGCACACAGCTGCATTTGTGGTCATATGACACCTCATATTCTATTCCACTGAAGTACCAAGAGTAGCAAAACAATCTTCATAGATTTTCTCTAAGGAAACCTTTTTAGAATATTTTAGTGGATTATTCATAACAAATAATACAAAATAAATTATTTAGGATCTGCCTTTCGGGCAGGTGTGGATGGTGGTAGGAACATTCGAAATAATGAGAAAGTGGAATGATGGTGGGATTGGTGCTAGAATATTGACTGTAATAAATTATTATCAACAAACTTATTAAAATAAAAAATAAAATTTTTAAAATGCAGGACCATCAAGGTTGACCTATGAAAGTCTAACCTATGGAAGTCTAGTCAAATTTTCAAAGATGACCTAATCCCTAGCCTTCTTAAAGTTTATCCAAAAACTGCAGAGGGGGGCATGGTTCCCAAACAAATGAAGCTAACGTTAACAACCTCGGTCCCCAAATAATTCAAGGACAGCACAAAAAAAGAAAATAAATAACAATCTCCGATAAATGTAGATGCAAACATTCTCTCAACAAAAACTTAGTAAACTTAATCTAGCAACATATAGAGACTCATTTATTAATACCAGTGAGGTTCATTCCAGGGGTGTAAAATGTATAATAACATGTAAGTCAATGTCAATGAGTATGATATTCTACAACAACAAAAGAAAAAAAAACCCACATGATCACATCAATAGATGTTGGTAGAACATTTGCCAGGATTTAAGACCTATTTACAATAAAATGTCTCACATAGTTGGAATAGAAGGAGCAAATTTCAACATAATAAAGGTCCTATAGGACAAATACACAAACAACATCATATTCAACAGTGAAAAACTGGGGTCTTCCTCTAAGATGAGGAACACAGCAAAGCTGTGCATTCTCATCAGGGTAGTTCAATATAGTTTTAAAAGTCCTAGATAGGGAAATAGGTAAGAAAATATATATACAAAAGGGTGGGGGAAATATCCCAGAGTATACCTGGCATGAACAAGGCTCTGAGTTTGAACCCTAATACCATATAACCTCATAAGCATTGTTAAGTGCAGTCTTGATGGCCCATGAAGACCACCACATGTGATCCTGGTGGCCCCCAGCTCCATTAATTCAAAGAAGCACTACATCATTCAGCTAAGTATTGAAACATCTTTCTATGCAGCTGAGCAAAGTATCACCAGGATAGGTCCCCAAGCTCCCTGAGCACTGCTTTGGAGGGCCCCACAAGAGAAATCCAAAGTTTTAAATAGGTAGTTACAGTTATTTACCAATAATATGACAATATACATTAAAAATTCTAAAAACTTGACAAAAAAGTGTGTAGGGGGGGACACAAAATAATAACTGAAAAAAATTAAATGCCAAAATATAAAAATATACCAACAACACTGTTATATTTCCACACAAAGAATGAGAAGGAAAGTAAAAAGAAAATGCTACTCACAATTTCATCTAAATTGATAAAAACTAAAAACCACTGTTAAAAGAAATAGAAAAAAAAGGAAATGGGAAAATAGGGCCCAGGGAAAATTCTTACCTGACAAACACGGAGACACAAATTCAACTGCTAGTGTCACCCACATGAACTAAGTGTGTAGGTGTGTAGTCCCAAAGAGTCTGGTGTTAGAGAGGTGAGTATCAGAGGTAAATATCACGACAAAAGTATGCAATCTTTGGTGTCACAAATAAAAATGTATAACACTGTGACCAAAGTGAGAATCCTTGGGCATTTGTGAGTAAAAATACTATTGTGTAAAAATCACAGTAAACACTACAAACAGAATGTTGTAAGGACCAAAATGAAAGAGTACAATTTCTGACAAATACATTTGCAAGTACTGCAACTAAAAGTGTCAGTGGCAAGCATCACAACCAAGTATTACCTGGTCACTACAGCAACAACAAAGGGGAGTGAAAAGGCCAAAAAAGAAATGGAAGATAATGCTTTTCATGGATTTGAAGAATAAGCATTGTTAAAATAAACACCTTACCTTAAGCAATTTACAGATGCATAACAAAAACAGGAATAGAGACCAATAGAATAAAACTGAGATCCAGAAATAAATTAAAACACACATTGGTTATTAACTTATGACAATGGAGCAAAAGCAGTACAATAAAAAATAAAGTGTCCTTAATAAATGATGCAGGGATGCCACATGCAAAAATAGATAATTAAATGAATCATGATCTAACACCACATATAAACACTAATTCTAAATGAATTAAAGATTTATACATAAAAATTGAAATCATTCAATACATAGAAAATATAGGTAATATGGGGCTGGAATGATAGCACAGTAGGTAGGGCATTTGCCTTGCATGTGGCTGACCCAGGTTCAATTTCTAGCATCCCATATGGTACTTCAAGCACCGCCAGGAGTAATTCCTGAGTGCATGGTCCAGGAGTAACCCTTGTGCATCGTTGGTATGACCCAAAGAGAAAAAAAAAAGAAAAAAAGAAAGAAAAGAAAATATAGGCAATTCACAAACACTGCTCAGTGCAACAGAGAACTCTTTGGGGACTCAACTCCAACAGCACATTAGCAAAATAAAAACAAAAGCAAAATAAATGAATGGGACTCACTCTATCAAACTAAAAAGCTCCTTGATAGCAAAAGAAACTATCACTATAGACCTTATTTTAAGTGAAGATATTTAAGAAAAGATGTAAGCATCATACATAACATTATTTTGAAGTTGATATTCAAAGTATGTAAAAATCCATACAAGTCAATACCAAAAAAATTAAACATAATCAACAATCTAATCCAAAAAGTGGCAGATCATTTGAACAGGTACTTCTCAAAGGTTAATATAGATGGCTAATAAAAACATGAAAAAATATTCAACTTTACTTATTGTTTAGGAAATATAAATCACAATAAGATATCACTTCGCACTGCAAGGATGGTCTACTTCAAAATAACTGGAAACAACAGGTGTTAGCAAGATTCTGGGAAAAAATGAACTTTCATGCATTGTCCATAAGGATGCAAATTGCTATAGTCATAGTGGTGAAGAGAAAGGGACACTTTGGCAGGGGTGGTGGGGATATTGGAATGCTGCATTTATGAAACCCTATCACTGAAAGTACTGTAAAAATGTAAATCATGATGACTAAAATTTTAAAAGTTAAAAGTTTCTGTATCCTACCCCAACAGTAACAAGTCTCACAATGGAAACATTACTAGTGCCTGTTCGAGCAAATCGATGAGCAACAGGATGACAGTGACAGTGACCCCAAAACTATTAAATTTAAACTATTAAATTCCTAAGTCATTAGTCTTAGGAATCTGTATACTTAGAAAGGTTAATGATTTGGGGGAACCAAATTAGTAAAGCAACAGTAAAGAATTTGTATTACTCTAACACAAATTGCTGTAATTTCTATGGAGAGCAGTAGAGAAATTCCTTAAAATGCTGAAATTGGAAATACCATATAATCCAGAAATACCACTTGTAGGTTATTTGTCTGAAGAATTTGAAAACACTAACTCAAAAAAATATATGGACCCTATGTTTATGGTAGCATTATTCACATGAAAACAACCTAAATGCTCATCAAGAATGTCTAGGTAAAGAAACTGAGATATATAAACTCAAAGAAGTAGTATGCATACAGTAAAAACAGACACTGTCTTGCCTTTTATGACAACATATATGGAACATGCAGTGACTATGCTAAATCAGAAACTGAGTCAAGAGAGTGAAAGTACCTGTCCTTCATATATGTGGAACACAATAACCAAAACAAAGAAGAGAAAAAGAAAAATTAAACTTGACCCGGATGGTTACCAGAGAAAGAGAGGTGACAAGTGGAAGGAAAGGTAAGAAAGGGCTGTCGAGTATGGGACTGCTCCAGAACTGTGGCTGTGAGGACAAGGAAGCTTGTACATATGGATGAGTGATGCTGTACTACAAGTTATATAGTACTATAGATCAATGGGAAAAAATAATATTTTAAAATTTTACTCTTTTTACTCCACAGGGAAGTGTTTTGGTTTGTTTTGTTCTGTTTTATTTGGGGCCCATACCTGGTTGGTGTTCCAGATTTACTCCTGACTGTGCTCAGAGATACCTCCTGACAGTGCTCAAGGGAACCATACGTGACGACAGGGAGCAAATCTGAGGTCAGCTGCAAGCAAGGGAAATGTTTTAACCCTGTACTATTTTTCTGGCACAAGATATAACTTTTGGGGGCTGGAGCGATAGTACAGCCGGTAGGGCGTTTGCCTTGCACGAGGCAGACCCGGGTTCGATCGCCAGCATCCCATTTGGTTCCCCCAGCACCGCCAGGAGTAATTCCTGAGTGCAGAGCCAGGAATAATCCCTGAGCATTGCTGGGTGTGACCCAAAAAGCAAAAAAAGAAAAAAGAAAAAATATATAACTTTTTTATTTGAAAAAATAAAATAAATTTTGTTTCCTCTAAACAACCTCAGGAAAAAAATATTTCCACTATATCAAAACAATGCTTTATTTTTCTCAGTATCAAGTATTGGAAAATAAAGGATGCAATAATGTAGAAGTTGGGAGAGTATAATTCGACAAGTTCTTACATAGCAAGTTTCTATGCATGAAGAGTTCCAAATAATTCACCAGAGCTGTAGGGAAGAGCTACTATAACAGATAACCAGTTACCCTAGGCTCATGTCTATTATCTTCATGCAATTATTTTCCTTTCCTTTTCTATTTGAGAGAAAGGGATGCACGTATAACTGATAACTGTGGGATTTTATATGCAATCAGTGAAGAAAATAATATACTTTAAATGAACTGAAGGCTGTAGTGGAAATAAGACATGCATATCACAGAAATCAGAGTATCACTCAAATAACCAGAAATGTATTTTGCATAACTGCAATCCAAATAATGAAAACACTAAGATAATGGGCCGTCCCCAGTTATTGGAATTAAGGATGAAAAAAAAGGGTAAAATAAAAAGTAAAATGCAATTTCCCTAACTTCTGCCACCCAAAACAAACAAACAAACAAATAAAAAGCAGGCTTGAAAATAGGACAATCAAAGTACGGGGTGGAGACCTATTGTATGCTGAAAGTAGATCAAAGTTAGCTGACTACACAGTAATTACTGAAATGCTATATATTCAAGCATCTGGGAAACCCAAACCTACTTAAAGGTAGAAGCTGAGATTTGGGGAGGTAGGGGGAATATATAATATTCAAGGACATCAAGGTAACCTCAGCAAAATTAGAAAAGACACAAAACTTTTAAAAAAGAGTGAGGCAGTTAGGATCCACTAGGAAAGGGGGCAGTAATTGGGATCCCAGAAACAAATGTCAAGAGAGTAACCACCTAGAACTCGGTTGTCTCTTTTTAAATGATGATTCTGGAAACACATACAAATAAATAGTTCCTAGGATATTGTTTTTCATATGTCTCACCACACAAATAGTTACACTAAAAAGTATCAACATCCAATCAAGTTTTCTCAGATCCATTTATTCCTAAATCAAGATCCTGCTTTATTATTGGGGAGTCTGTTCAAGACCGAGTTTGCCGAGGCAAGTGTGAATAGAGCAGCTATGTCATAGACACTGATCTCTCCCCATCTCTCCGGCAGCCCAGCTATCTCGTCTTTTCTTGGCAACCTTGCCCAATACAGCTTTCAAGTTTCGGAATTTTACCATAAGAGCCTTCAGATATTCTTCTGACATATCAAATATAGATTCAAGTCTAACAGAAATTCTACTTCAGAAATTAGAATAGTTAAAATACTATCTCTAGCTCTTTGATCTAAGTTTTATAGCTAGAACAAGTTCAAAGATATTGAATTGATACTGGAGAGGCCATATCGTCTACAAACTAGCTTCCTAGTAAGAGTTCTGTCTCTCCATAGGACCATGTAACTTTTTAAAAATTTAGTTTAAGATAAACTTCCTTATTTATGATCAGTAATGTTTGGAGGGCCTAAGAAATAATACAGAGGTTAAGGTATTTGTCTTACATGCAGTCAACCCAGTTTTTTTTCTTTTCTTTTATTATTTTTTTAATTGAATCACCATGAGATACAGTTACAAACTTTCATGTTTGAGTTTCAATCATACAATGATCAAACACCCATCCCTCCACCACCAATGTTCCCAGTATACCCCCCCTTCAAACCCTCCCCCTGCCTCTCTGGCAGATAATTTCTCCCATACCCTCTCTCTCTACTTTGGGGCATTATGGGTTGCAATACAGATATTGACAGGTTATCACATTTGGTACTTTATCTACTTTTAGCACACATCTCCCATCCCAAGCAGCCAACCCAGTTTAAGTTCCATGTTTATGATTCCCTGGCCCCGGCCAGCAGTGACTCCTGAGCACAGAGCCAGAACAGCCTCTATACACCACCAGGTGTGGCCAAAATTCCATATATAATTGACATATATATTATTTGTAAATTAATATTGATTTCCTTGATGTCCTTGAATATTATAGATCCCCCTACCTCCCCAAATCTCATTGAAAAAGTTCTCATAAGTGGAAAATGTTTAAGAATTTCTGGCCTATAAAACAGATGTCTATTTATTTAATTTCCAGCCATCTATCCAAGTGCACATCTTTACTTCTGCATTTTTATTTTCAGGGAAAAAAAGGAAAAGAAGGGGGAAAACGACCTCCAACTTATTATAAGCCAGCAAATAGAAGTAGAATTCTGCAATGAAGTACCCCAATATTTAGAAGCTATGCATTGCATTAGCAGAAGGCAATACACAACCAGCTCAGTTATAATTACTGATATTATCTTTTCTCCAGACTCGGCAAGCTCCTTGTGGCATATTCGATATGCCAAATACAGTAACAATAACAGGTCTTATTATCCTGACCCTAAAAAGAGCCTCCAATCTTTTTTTTTAATTTTAATTTTTTTAAAATTTATTTATTTTTAATTAGTGAATCACCATGAGGGTACAGTTACAGATTTATACATTTTTGTGCTCATGTTACCCCCATACAAAGTTTGAGAACCCATCCCTTCACCATTGCCCATTCTCCACCACCGGTACACCCAACATCCCTCCTACCCTCCCCAATCCCATCTCCCCCCACCCCACCCTGCCACTGTGGCAGAGCATTTCCTTTTGTTCTCTCTCTCTCATTAGGTGTTGTGGTTCGCAATAGAGGTGTTGAGTGTCCACTGTGTTCAGTCTCTAGACCACATTCAGCCCGCATCACCCTTCCCCCGCATGGCCTCCGACCTCATTATACTTGGTGATCCCTTCTCTGAGTTGCCCTCTCCCCAGAATGTGAGGCCAGCTTCCAAGCCATGGAGTCAACCTCCTGGTACTTATTTCTACTATTCTTCTATTCTTGGGTGTTAGTCTCCTACTCTGTTATTCTATATTCCACAGAGGAGTGAGCCTCCAATCTTTGGGAAAAACAAATAAGGATAGTTTGCTAATATCTCAGGGCTGGGACGAATGGAGATGTTACTGGAACCTGCTCGAGTAAATGGATGAACGAGATGACAGTGATACAATGATCTTTTGTCCGGGGTTGGGAGGGATGAATGATATATATTAATTTTTCTTTTTCTCTCTTAAAATCCAAATACTCCAAACTTCAGATTCATTATTTGCCCAACTGTGACATTTCTCATTTATCCAAGAAAATAGTAGCTTGGGCTAAACTTCACTATCAACTTCAGAAAGAAAAATAAATAAATTACAATAAGATTCACATATGAAAATAGATAACATAAGATAAAACATGACAAAAGCATCGTCATAGAAACATATCAGTTACAAAAATTTTAAACAACTGAAGGTCAAATATTAACTATTAAATTCAAGAGCAAAAATCTGTTTGTTCAGAAAGTGTTATATTAAATTAATGCACCTAACCCAGTATTTATGTGAAAAATGAATTCACCACTTACCCTAACCAAAAATATATCCAAAATAAATAAATTATTAAATAAGTGTTTCTAATTCTTTGTGTCTAGGTAATGGATCTCTTCTTTCATGTTGTGATGATGTCCCTGAATTAAGGGACATTTTTCCCAGAAACTTGCTGAACTTGAGATAATTGTATTCTAGATATTTGGAGAACATTAGCAGTAAAAACAAATCAGAGTTAAATTATAATGAAAATCAAAAGTTTACAAAATAATTTCCAATCATTGTATTAAGTAGGGCTTCCCACTTTCTAGGGTGCTAATAAAATATAAAGATAAATGGAATGCATAATTATCCATTTCTAATTTTCACCTAATTGTAAATTTTTATTAACAAAGGTTTTTAATTTATACTTTGTATTTGAGAATGTGATTTACACAGTATTGAACTCAATTTGCATCACCTAGAAAAATAATGCCTAGAGGTCATGGAAATGAAGTAATACCAAAATAATACTTAAAAGGTTAATATAAAAAATAAATGTGATCACATTGAAAGCTATATTAACAAAAGGAATAATAGCTTGAAGTTGTTCTTCTCTAAAAAGGTTACATTTCTCTTGGAAATCAAGGAAAACTTCTTTGCAGAAGACAATCAAATGGGATAATTTGCATATCAAGGTAATTAAGGCACATTCATTAGATGTGTTCAAGAAAGATTAGATATATTTGTGGAAGGAACAGAGTAGGGTCTTTCCTGCTTAATGCAGGTGGTTTGACTGAATAATCAAAGAAAGCCCTTTCAATCTCATCTCTAAATGATGGGAGCAGGATTCGTTATGTTGAGTTGCCTTTATGAAAAACAACCCTCTCTAAATTAAAGTAGGTAGATATGGAGGCATGTAAATACAATCTCATCTTCCTTCTCCCAAAGCAATAGGCAGCCTATCACAAGAAACTCCATCTTATTCAAGCTGACCTAGAAATGACTTGAGATTTATATCATTGTAATCATGAAAAGTTCAAATCAGTCATGTAAATAACTGTATTCTACATAATGTATACATTACCCTCTAAAATAAGTTATTTAGAAGCATTATAGAAGTGCACACATTTCTGTTTTCCAGTTACCATATTTCACTATAGTGGTGTACCCAAATCATCTATACCAAAAAATTGTACATTAATCAGAGCACCACCTATAGATTGAGGAATAATTTAACGGAAATATATTATTGGTGTTCCGATATCATCTTTATTGACTAACAATGATCAGTTTTGACAAAACCATTTTTTTAAATTTGTCTTTAGTATCTTTAAATGTTATCTGAATCTATCAAAAACTAAAAGCTGAGCAGAAAAGTCTTGTTCAAACCAATATGCTAGTCTATACCAAACCATATTTCCTATTAGTAATTATTTCTATCTAAATCATTTCCAAAGAGCAACTATTCTAAGTATCTGGAAATTCAAGAAAATTTGCACGTGGATAGTAGACAGGAAATGGCAAACCACCAACACAGTACAGACAGGAGCGTGCAATGAACTCTAGCAGTATAATGAAGGAAATAAAAACAAAATATTTATGAGACATAATAAGGTTATTGTATAAAATAAATAAGTGAAAAATCTGACTGAATCCGAGAAAAAAAAAAACCCTGATAAACATGTAGTCTTGTTGTCAATGGTAAGTGAATGTTGGTGATATACGCCTGTAAGAGATTCATGTTGAGTGCTCTCCACATCCCAATCACAGGATCTCACAAAGCCTGAAAGAATTAGTAAAAAGAAATAGGACCTAGTCCATCTTCATGAAAAAATTCTGTATACTCAATTTTATTGCACGGGGGGAAAGATAATGGGTTTGATCCCCCTCACATTTCCAAAATACAAAAGAAATGTATAATCTTTGCAAAAATGAAGCCAAGTGCTAGATTTTCATATCTTGGCAGATGCTCAATATGCAGCCCACATAATCACAGGTTAATGACTGGAGTGTGTTAATCAGCATTTATACCTGATTCCTTCTCGCCCAGGGGGGAAAAGCCAAGTATTCCAGAGCATGTTACTATTGCTACTTTTTTGATAAAGATTTTGATAATGTTGGTTAAGTAAGACAACCTTCAAAAAAACATTTCTAGAATTGTGTATTATATTAATAATATGTCTAAAATAATGTAAATACCTACAAATACCAACTAATGTAAATCCCTACAAATACCAAGATTTGTGGCATACTATTACCATGGTAGCATACCAGTAATCACTTTGTCTAAATAATCCAGATGTGGGAATGTCTTTTTAATAGATACTTTCAGTAATAATAAAATCAGGCAAGACATAAAACATAACCAGAGTGTGAAAATATGATCACGGTGTTTACTGCAGATAACATTAGCTTCTATTTCACTAGCCACACCCAGTGCTTTGCCAGATGACATGCAATATAATATGACTGTTTTTCGGTTCAACTTGTAAGTAAACTTCTGTTACTAAATTTCTGAAACAGGTTTAAAAGGAACATTTATGTAATAATACAATCACTAATTTACAGAAAAAAAATTTTTCTGGGCTTCCAGAGACTATTCTTGCATAATCAAGAGGGGAAAGGAGAGATGTTTTCACTTGTTACCAGATGTATAAGCTTGAACTTAAAATTAATAAATTCCCAAAGTCCAAAAATAATAGTAGCAACTTTCTCAGAAAATCTAAAACTTGCTAGTTTATCACTTTTTTTCTGTGCTTCAGAGACTAATCAGATACCAAAAGAGATGCACAAGTTTTGCCTCTGGTGGCAAGAATATAAACTACCTAGTTAGGAGCAAGTGAACTAGTAAATGTCACTATACTTTCTAGAGAGGTCTATTTCATCTGGGTGCTACCTATTAACCTGAATATTTACAGATTACCAATTACTAGCAAGTGTTCTAGTTTAAAATATTTTAATGTTCCAAAGTTTGGAATCTTGTAAAGGTCCATCAACATAAATCATGATGAGAAGCTAGCAGTCCTCATTCGAAATTCCTGGACTATATCACTGGGTCACTGTCACTGTCATCCCATTGCTCATCGATTTGCTCAAGCGGGCACCAGTAACATCTCCATTGTGAGACTTCTTGTTACTGTTTTTGCCATATTGAATATGCCACTGGTAGTTTGCCAGGCTCTGCTGTGTGGGCAAGATACTCTCGGTAGCTTGCCGGGCTCTCCAAGAGGGACGGAGGACTATATTATCATGGACTATATTATCATGTATTGACAAAAGCACTGTTTCCAGAAACAATACAAAGTCCAAACCAGAATTTTTATGATTTCAGGTGACTTACATAAAACACTCTAAAGTTGATTAGCAATTACATTGGACTAAAAGCAAGAAAGGCATGTGCAAAGAAATTATTTGAAAGCAAGAAAGAATTGTTCCAGTTATTTTTTTTTGTTCTGTTTTGTTTTTGTCTCTTTTGGTCACACTTGGAGATGCTCAGGGATTATTCCTGGCTCTTCACTTCACTCAGGAACTACTCCTGGCAGTGCTCGAGGGACCATATGGGATGCCAGGGATTGAACCCTGGTCAGCTGGATGCAAGGAAAATGCCCTACCCACTATACTATCACTCTGGCGCTATTATCATATTTCAGATTTTGTAAGAGCTCTTGCTGATGCATTGCTTATACGTGGCATACTCAAGAAGTCATCACCAGTTCAGTTTCTTCATGGGTAAAAAGCTGCTTTCTCTTCCCTGGAACTAATCTAGAGCCAGAGCAAGTCTAGTCCCCTTCTTCCTCTCTTAATCCACTTTATAATTCATACTTTACTTAATTTTTTTTAATATTGTATTTGTTGGTTTGGGGTTTGGTTTTGCTTTGCTTTGGTTTTGGTTTGGGGCCACACCTTGCGATGCTCAGGGTTTACTCCTGGCTCTGCACTTAGGAATTACTGGCAGTGCTCAGAAGATAAGACCTGGGTAGGCTGTGTATAAGGCAAATGTCCTATCCACTGTACTATCACTCTAGCCCCTTGACATCATTTCTGCCCACATGTACATTGTTTAAAACATTCTCCCAACCTTCTGTGCGAATCCTGTCTTCTAGATCTTGAGAACTCCCTCCCTAACTTTTCACTCACTTTTCATCAAACTCAACTGCACAACTGCATGAATTTTCTTAATGGATGGCCTCGTTCCTGGTATTTATCTCAATCCATTTTCTCATATCAGCCAATGTTATCTTTCAAAACATAAATCAAATTATTTGATTTCATCTTATACCAGTCTCTCCATCACTCATTGCACTCTAGCAACTGATATCTTCTGTTGCTCAGACACACATATTTTAACACTTACTATATACATTCTAGTTCAGTCTCTCCCCAAACTTTTTTCATAAGTGACTCCTCCTTCTTGTTATTAACATCTCAGTTCCAATGTTATGTCTTCAAAAAGACCTAAGCTGGATCATTTAAATAAGTAATTCCTTAGCTCATTTTCTTGTTTAATTTTCTTCACTACACTTACCATTTTTGAAATTGCCTCACTCTGTGAAACTTCTTTATATTCTGTCATATAACTAGAGTCTAATTTCCATAATAGTTGGAAACTTGTCTTTTTGCACAAAAAATAATTTATGCCTAGAAATTTGTCTTCAAAATATACTCAAAATATATACTGTGAAATGTACACTGGTGAAGGGCAGGGTACTGGAATATTATATGACTGAAACCCAATCATGAACAACTTTGTAACTGTCTATCTCACTGTGATTCAAAATATACTCATGGAACATTTAGAAGGAAATCACTACACATGCTGGTCCATACACTGGTCACTAACCACACTAAAAAATGTTCCTCATTGGTGGTGGAAAAATGCGCCCTGGTGGAGGGATGAGTATATGATCACTGTCTGACTGAAAGTCAATCATGAAAGCTTTAACTATATCTCATGGGGATTCAATTAAATAGAAAAATATTCCTGTATTTCGGTTAACTTCAAAGCACAACACAATATATTATATATTTTCAAAAAATTAAATGAATTTATTCTTGCTCAATGAATTAGTCCTTGAGGGAATAAAAATTTATTTCAGGGGGCAGAGCTATATTCCTCTGCTAGGACACTCTGGTGGAGGGTGTGGTGTTGCAATGATGTATACATGAAACTATCACGAACAGCATTATAAATCATGGTAACTCAATAAATATGGGAATAAAAAATATTCCTCCGTAAAATACGATATGGGAATACTGATACCATAATGATAATAATAGTGATTTATAACAAACAGTGGGGTGGGAGCGATAGCACAGTGGTAGGAAGTTTGCTTTCCACGCAGCCGACCTAGGTTCGATTCCTCCGCCCCTCTCAGAGAGCCCGGCAAGCTACCGGAGAGTATCTTGCCCACACGGCAAAGACTGGCAAGCTACCCGTGGCATATCCGATATGCCAACCACAGTAACAACAAATCTCACAATGGAGACGTTACTGGTGCCCACTCGAGCAAATTGATGAGCAATGGGATGATAGTGACAGTGACAGAGACAAACAAACAGTGACAAAACACTTATTTACAATAACTTTTTAGCCTTAGAAGTGAATCTTATCAAAAAATACATCATGCTAAAATTAAAGTTGAACACTTTGGTTATCCTAATCCAGTTAGTCATAGTTAAAATTAGAGTATAAATTTATAAAACCTGAAATTGCCCTCGAATGACCATCTCTAAAATTTCTCTTTTAATTGTTACAGCAGTGATGAATACTTTTTTTCTAGTTTGAAACCAGCTGATCTCAAATTTTGTTGGAATGCTTTCTCAAAATAATCAGTTATTAATATTTAAAGATTTTTTTCAAATCAGGAAGTAAAGATTAACAGAACTCTGCTTTGCCCTCTCCTTCGATCACAGAAAAGCTTCTCTGTGGTCTTGATATTTCGAAGTAAAAGCCTTCTGAGCTGAGTAGATAAGAAAGTTTCAGCCTCTGCTTCTAACTGTTCATGACTGAAGGCCATCACAGAAAGTAAATAACCATGGAAACAGAAAGTGTTGAGAAATGTTTTTGTTTTTTTTTTAACTTTCTTTTAAATTGTATTTCTCAACTATGGATGGGGTTCAACTACTGAGTAAAGAGAACTATGACTGAGAAATACAATTTTCCCTTAAGCTTCATAGCAATCCTTTTGAACTTCATATTTGTCTTAAGGTACAGTGACATAAAAATGTTTATTAAATTTTACTTTATTTACAATTCCCTCTTGCCACCTTAAAGCAAACATACACAAACATGCACTCATACACTGTAGGTTTGTAGAACTACCCAGAAACCTAAAATCCTTGTATTGTTTTTATTTCCTGTAAAGAAAAATTTCTTAGTGATATAATACTCATAGTATAAGTCACTACAGGTCTGATGTTACAATTCTTACACGTTATTGAATCTATCAAATGAAAAGGGAGCACAAAGGGAATTTCCAAATGCAGCTGCTATTTCCCATTTGTTAAATCCTTTTATTATACCATATAAGTACACAGCTGGGAAATACTATAGAGTGGGAGTTAAAACAAAATATTTTGGCTTCCAGACATTCAAAATACACAAAGGCTCCAGTGGAAAGCAGTGCTTGATATCAAAAAACAGTGAGAGTTTGACAACATTTCCAGCAAATATGATTGCTTTTGTACTATATGTAATACATTTATATGGTTAAACTATTTTATATTACCATTAATCCCATTTAATATAAACTTGGTAAGCAAATTATTAATATCTACTCTGATAAAATTTTAGATCATGAAGCTGAGAATAATTTACAAAAACAAAAAAAACACTTGTTTAAAACAAAATTTTACAAAAAAAAAAAAAACAAGCAAAATTGTTCTTAAAAGAGAAAAATTTGAACTGTGGTATTTCTTTCTCAACCTGTATTTTCCAATCCAGTTGTTTTCACTTGTCCAATATGGCATAAAACCCAAAACATATCAAGAACCCAAACCATCTCCCATCATTCTCTTTATCTCTACACTAATTTAGGCCATTATTGTCTCTTACCTGGATTTCTGAAATAGCCTACAAAAGGTCCTTTCTCCTTTCATTCATCGACTAGACTACAAACATTCATTATACTACAGTCAGAATTATCTGTTTGAAACGCTCTTACACCTTTCATTTACTTTCCATTATATTTAAAATCAAAGCTTACTTCTAAAATGTTATCAACAAGGTCTTAATAGGATAGAATGCTTACCAAACTCTCCAATCATGTGTAATGCAGCATTGCCTCTTCACTGATACAATAGCTACAAAGACTATTTCACTTTCTGAACTCAGATCTATTTTTTTTACCTTATATTTTACAAATATTTTACTTTTTCTATTCTTTTTCTATTATTCTTTGCAAAAAGTGGATGTTCCTATCATTCACTCTAAATTCTGTTTATCCCATTCTGTTTTCACATGAATATATAAATATAATCATATATTGATTAAAATTAATTCATCTCTTTCATTGCTATTACCTTGAATATAAGCCCTAAGAAAGTACAATCATATGGTTGTCTTGCTCAGTACCTAGTAGAATGATAGTCCCAGAGAAGGAATACCATAAAAAAAAATTTTTTTTTTTGCTTTTTGGGTCACACCCGGCGATACTCAGGGGTTACTCCTGGCTCTGCACTCAGAAATTACCCCTGGCGGTGCTCTGGGGGCCATATAGGATGCTGAGATTTGAACTAGGGTTGGCTGCGTGCAAGGCAAATGCCCTACCTGCTGTGCTATCACTCCAGCTCCCAACAATACCATAAAAATTTGTTGAAATCAAAATAAAACATGGGCCCCAAGAGATAGTACAGTAGGTAGGGCACTTGTCTTGCACAAGATCAACCCAGGTTCAATCTCCAGCACCAAGTATGATCCCTGAGACCATCAAGAAAGATCCCTGAACA
This sequence comes from Sorex araneus, assembly GCF_027595985.1. Taxonomy (NCBI): domain Eukaryota; kingdom Metazoa; phylum Chordata; class Mammalia; order Eulipotyphla; family Soricidae; genus Sorex; species Sorex araneus. The sequence continues at coordinate 117,981,415 of NC_073307.1, forward strand.
GAGAGCCAGGAAAAATTCTTGAGCACTGCCATGTGTGGCTCCTCCAAATACACAAAAAATATAATCCTGCTCTTTCGAAAAAAATTGCAGTGGCAGTGACCAATAGGGAAAATAATTGTTTTTTTTTTATTTCTTTTTCTTTCTTTTTTTTTTTTTTTTTTTTGCTACTTGAGAAGTAACAAAATAAGCTATTTAGATTCTTTCAGTAAAACAGAATTTTAGTCTTGCTTTCTTATTATCTTATTCCTTGTTGGGCGTTCGCCTTTCACGTGGCCGACCTGTGTTCGATTCCTCTGCCCCTCTTGGAGAGCCCAACAAGCTACCGAGAGTATGGAGCCCGCACTGCAGAGCCTGGCAAGCTACCGGTGCGTATTGGATATGCCAAAAACAGTAACAACAAATTTCTCAATGAGAGACATTACTGGTGCCGGCTCGAACCAGTGTCAGCCCTCTGACAGTGACAGTGACAGTGACAGTGGATCCAATTGTAGACTGATTACATCCTCTATACCTAGGTTAGTTAGATAAGTCTTATCTTTTTCCAATTCCCTTTCCTACTGCTATAAAACTTGAGTTGGTGTCTGCAAAATCATGTGAAAAAGAAAATGTCTGCCTCCACCAGTTGGCTGTGAGGGCAAGATTAAAATGGAAATACATTATTGTCAGCAGAGATTTTTAAAATAGTTCCCTTTTTTTCTTTTTTACTGATGTTTTCCTAAGTTACCTTTTTATTAAGGAATAAAACCTTTCCTCATTGTTAAACTTAAGATATTTTTTATTAACTTAACCAAAATATTATAAATGTAAAATGGGCTTTAAGGTTCCAAATTTAATAAAAATTTTTTAGGTTTGATAAGTTCTAGATGATATAAATCTTAAATTCTTACTTAAAAAACTAAGAAATGTCACTTACTATGGTTTTTATGGTTATAAATGGAAATTAAAATGGGGAAGCCACCGAATATACTGTGTGAATTTTATGTTGTTCTTACTTTTAGGGCAAACTTTTTTCTTTTTTTTATTTTATTGAAAAACCATGAGATAGTTACAAGCTTTCATGTTTGGGTTACAATCACATAATGATCAAACACCCATCCCTCCACCAGTGTTTGATTGAATGATACTCGGGAATTTTACATGTCCTTTGGAGTTAATATATTCACACCTAAAGAATAGTCTTTATAATAATCAAGAATAATCAAGAATTGGGACTGGAGCAATAACAAAGTAGGGCGTTTGCCTTGCATGTGGCCAATCCGGGTTCGATTCCCAGCATCCCATATGGTCCCCCAAGCACCACCAGGAGTAATTCCTGAGTATGATACAGGAGTAACCTCTGTGCATCACCGGGTGTGACCCAAAAAGCAAAAAGCCAAAAAAAAAAAAAAAAGAATAATCAAGAATGACCATGAAAAAATGACAAATACTTGCATTTTCTCACTAAAGATGTACTCACCGTATGATTTCACTCACTAGTTGCTTAATGAATAAAATTTTTCAATATTTGTATGCAGCCACAGTTTATTTGATCAATCCTATATTTTTCTATTACCAACTTTACCATCATAACTTCAGAGATTCAGAGAGTAAGTCACCAAGTCTCCCCTCAAATTAAATTAAATAGATTTCTGGCAAATTGACCTAACAAAAGACAAAAACTAAACACAGATCATTTTCTGATTTTCTCTCGTAACTAGGATATTAATTATAATAGGTAGTTTCCGGACATAAATCAATTTAACTTTAATACTACATATCTTGAGCTTCTCTAAAATATTTGTAATGAGGCCATAGCAACAAACACACTTAGGACCAGATCTCACCATTCTTTGCTGAGACGACAGCACACTGTCCCAGTCAGCATCTTGCTGAATGGTATTGACAAGTGTTGGTAGCTCCTCGGAGTGAGGTTTGTTGTGCATTATGGGGTGCAGAGGCAGATGGGAGGCCACATGTTGATCACTTCCCTCTTCCTTTTCCCTTGAGGTCAAATCTTGGGTCATAGCTTCCTCTCCATCAGCTGCACAGGAAAATGGAGAGGTGGCTTGCTTGGAAGACATTCTTCTGCAGAAGAAACATAAAAATAAAAAAGAATCAGCAGTGACAAGAGCATGAAGCATCCATTATATCTTTTACAAATTTTAGATGAAGTAACATTGAGTTCTAACATTCTACGATTCAGGTATACATCATTATAAATAAACATCTGTACAATTTGAGTCTACTACTGAAAGAAGCATCCCTTCCTTACATTGGACTAATTCAGGAAATAAAAAGTTTTCTAGCTGTAGAGATGTTTATGGTCTATTTTAACCCACTGAAAAGAATTGTTGGCCTATCTGTTTCATCTGCTCTCTTCGCTTTTAATTCAGTAAAGTTAAAAGTCTTTGCTTTTAACACAGCAAAACTTCTTCTTAGTAACTGTTTACTTTCTCATACCAATTTACAAATGCTATTTTCATAAAGTAAGTTTTCATAATGTACTGTGTGTATGCATGTATTTTTCTTTCTAGCTCCCCCAACTAGATTACAAACTTCTTCTGAGTAATTTGCTTGATAGCTAGCAATGAAAAAAGAGAACTATATGAACTGACAAATGAGTCAGTCTGGAGGATTATTTTTAAATATAAAATCTAAATTTCCTATGTTTTATGTAGGAACAAAAAGCCATAGGAAAAAAATATCAGTGGAAGAGCAAATAATCTAATAAAGTCCTAAGTAAATCTGATCTGACTTTTTTTATATACCTTAAATTACGAGTGGTAAGCCTAACTGTTTAATGTCAATCTGAACCTTTTCTAAAGACTTTTTCAAAAGTCGTGTTAATATAACTTAGCTTTTAGGTGACATATTGCTAAGTGGCTAATAATGTTGCTTTAATCTTAGGACAATTTTGTTAATACTGAATTGGGTATGTACAATAAATGTGGCCATATATTATTATAAAACATATAAATGAGAGTCAAAAAACTATGAAAATAGCAAAATCATATATAATATTCTATGACCCCCAAAATAATTATTGAACATTCATCAACATTTCTACAACAAAACAATAAGTACACGGAATATGACAAAATCTCTATTATAGCTTTAATATACAATCAAAAAGTCATGATAATTAAACAGAATTTCAAGACTTTTAACTCACTATCTTATCAGGAATATTTTCTTAGCAAAATGTTTAGGCATAAAAACAACCAAAGGCTTGTAACATTTCTTTTTTTAAGGGGGAAATATTGAGCATGTTTTCTGAAATTTTACATTATTTTTAGTTTATTATATCTCTAGCTCTGAAATTGCTGTGTAATGAAAGAAATAAAATCTCCACCTTAATTGCTCTTTAACATTAATTGATTTCATACCATTTTTTAAAAAATGCACAAATCAGTTAACATAGGAAACCACATGAGCATTTTTCAAATTAGCAAATCATTAACTTGCTAGTACTGTTTCTACAGACAAATAAATACTGATTAAAGGGTCTAGAAATCTGAGATTAACAGTTAAATTTACAAATCTGTCACATGCTTTCATGAATATTGCAGTGAAGGAAATATCAAGTGCAAAGAAAAATAATTAAGTTAATTCCAATTTAAACAGTAGTTTTTATGTAGCAGCCCATGTTTCACATAGGATTTAACAGCTAATGCTAAATTTCTCACAATTAATGAGGGGGCTCAGATTTAGTATTCTACAGTGAAAAAAAATTAATATAAGATAAGCTAATCTAATTATGCACAGTTCTAAATAAAAGTATTACAGGCTTTTGAAGTGCTTTAAAACATATTAAAATGCTGATATCCACTTATGATAATCATTCGATAAATAATAAAAATGGAGAAAAGGTACACAAAAATGTCTAAATTTTTCTTTGAGAAGAAATAAAAGTTCTAAATAGACTATATCAATAACCTGATAAGTACATTCATATATTATAAAAAAACTCACATATGGAAAATTTTAAATATATATAGTTTAGGAAATAACACCAATGGATAGTACTTACTATACAGAAATTTTTTTAGAACTTACCATTAGCCTCATAAATACGATAGCAAAGCCAGGCAAATTATTACTGTTCTGCAAGTTTATCAAGAGCTTGCCATAAACAATAAGAATGTTTTCATAGTTCATATAATAACAGTACCAATAATGTAATCATTCACAATAAAAACAAAAGAATGAATTTACTGCTGCTTTTTAAAACAGCTAAATAAAACTGAAAGTCATAATCCAAAACCCAGTGACTTTAACTCCCCAGCAAATATCGTCTTATTATAAAGTGAATTGGCTCTTTCCAATAGCATTATCTGTGATTGTTGCTTTAGTATAAATTAATCATGACTCAAAACCCAAAATGAAAAATCTCTTAAGAATAATTCCAACTATAAACTGCACCAATGAACAATAGTGCACAATCCTAATTAAACACAACCATGCAGCTGTAAAAATAGACCAAATCTGTCCAAAGCTAAGAGTTGAGTTTAAAGGCTGGTTTGTTAGAGTGTTTTCTTAAGGAAGGCTGGGCCCTCAGTCTTAATCAGCCAATAAATTATTTCCTGCAATTACATTAAATAGAAAATTATCTTCAAATGGGGAGTGTTAATTGAAAATCAAAATTCAGAGGGAAGTTTAGAAATTACACGCTGAATACAATTAGTGAGGAAAGGCTTCACCTCTACTTCATCAACAGTCTTCTAGTGATTCCTCCAGTGACCATTGAAGAAAACTACCTATTTATAACATCACACAATTTGCCTTTTATTTTGCACCTACAAATACGAATCTGTATCGAGGTGGCAAATAAAGGATATGCTGCCAAAGTAAAGCAATATGAAATCTGACTGTTCATCCTCAGTTCCCACCATCATTAAGGGACAAGGAGAGGGAGGAGGTAGGGAAATAAAACTAGACAAGAGAGGCATACTCTACTTAGAAACACCACTCTTTAGCAAAGCAATTTACATTTTCTGTTTCTAGTATCTATTTGCATATCATATGGAATTTTTTGTGTGTGTTTGTAGTATAATTCCCAGATATGTTGTTTTCAAAGAAAAGGCTTACTTTGGTTCTTTTAGCCAGTATAACTCCACCGTAGACATTTCCTTTTGATAAAACTGTCAGGTTTGTTTCAGGTTTGGCTGAATTGTTGGTTTCACTGTAGTTTTCAATTTTGATAGAGATTCCATTGTATTCTTGGAAGGAAAATGTGCACAACTTCCTTTGACTGCATAATTTATTAAATGCCTACGGTTTACTGATAATTAGATTTGATGTACTGATGATTTTTGTTCAGTTACTTCTTTAAAGAATCCCATCATTTTTATTATGTCCTCTTTCATTTCATCTTAACTTTAGCTCTTCCCTTAAAAGGAATACATGGTTTACTAAACCATGTATACTGCATTATAGAAGCTGAAGAGATCCTTGGCATTATGGTAATGCTTTTACTATAACCACCATACCCTGACTACTCTCCTGGGAAAGAAAAACTCATAAATCTAATAAATATTGGTTTCAGTTTTCAAGATGCCATGTGAACAACTTAAGTTTTAATATTCATATCAGTAATTTTCCACTGTAAAAACTTACACCCCAGTGTTTTACAATGGTATCTTACTTTAGTTGCTGTCTTATACTAATAAGCAAATGAATCAAAATCCTTGTGAAAATGGTCAATTCCCACGTGACTTTACTTTGTTTTATTTTTGCACTATTATAACTTAAAAATCATTCAAATGAATTGTTTTTTTAATTTGTATTAAAAAAATATCTCCCTACTTATACCCCCTGAAAACAGGGGTTTATAATGGAAGTGCTGACACAACCCTAACTAAAGCAGCGCAAATGTTGCCGCTATAATACACAAAATCAAGTTCTATTATTCTAAACTATCCTCGCTCATGGGATTTTTCTTTACTGTGCTCCCAGCCAAACTGCTGAAGCATGAAAAATTTAAATGCAATCAAATGTGCCCAATTCTACTTTACTAGAACAAGTGTCTACAGTGGTACAATCTTAAAAGGAGATGCAACAGATTTGTTTGGTGTTTTTTTTAACTGTTTATTTATAATACAGTGCATTGGAGATAAAATAAAAGAGGAAATTACACTCACATGGTACCAGTGTATTGACTACACAGAGTACATTATAATCAGAGAGAAAAACTACATTGTCAACTTATCACATTGGTTAAACAAGATGGTTTTCTGGGGCATAGCTATTATCAAGTAAAACCTCCAAAGAGAATTACATATCTGAGATACATAAAGCAAAATTCCCATCTGAGTTTTGTGAGTTTGAAATGTCTCTGCCCAATAGATCAAGTGAATTCTCAGAATGCCAGGCTAAAAGGAAGAACTTCAGGACTTAGAACTTGGGAAGTTTGATTGTGGGATATGGTTTCCAATAAGTGATATTTCCAAGGAGAACCTCTGCAAAGAAAATAATAATTTTTTAAAACCTCAGTTTAAAATCTGAATGATTGGTTCATTAAAACCTATATGGGCAGTAAGCAGTATTTCATGCCCTTCGAAGAGAAGTCTGAAACTTCAGAAAATGGCAATAATACAAAGTATCTACCTACTATGTTCTCTATTACAGAAAATCATGTCTAGAACTTAAAAACTTTCTGAATTAATGTTAACTTTTAAAAGTAATTCTCTGTTTTAGAGTTAGAATTTTAAAAACAATGTTATGCAAAGCATATTACTTTTTAAAACACTTTCTTGAGAAGTATTTTTCTCAAAACTATTTTAATTTAAGACTTACATAACCATTCATAGTGGCCACTGAAGTTATTTGAACAAATTTTAACCTGATTTCTTAAAATGTTTTCATTACTTCTAAAGTTATTATCAAGTAGCATTTATTTTAGGTGTGTTACATGTATTCAAAAGAAGCCCTGTTTTTTAACATAAAGCAACATTTTAATAGTTGGTTTACCTAAAGAAAAAATTAAAAATTCAAGCCAACATTCACATTTAATTTTGGAACTCAGCCTCCGGCAACCAAGGTAGACTTATTTCTGTCAGATAGTTCACTGTTAATTTAATGCTGCAATTGATCTGATACTGAGAAATAAACAACTAATTTTCCAAAAATATAATACAGTGCCTCTCATTTTAAGGCACATGAGTAACAGATATGTTCAACTGCCAAAATGCACAATACCCAGGAACCCCTACAAAGGATGCCAGTCCACCGAGCCTAGGGCAAAGAGTGAGTAAAGAACCTTCTTCCTGTACCTCTAATTCCCACATTTAAGTATGAGAGGGGGGAGAGGTCCCTGATTCTAGCCATTTAGGCCACTGAGAAAATTGATAAAAGGTTACTGCATTCTGAGATATCTTTGTAGAGGCTCTTTCAGAACATAAAAATACTCATTAGGAGAAAACTGGTGATTTGAGTCAAATCACTGAAGTCTAAGAAAACACTACATAGATTTTGAGATAAATAGGCTTCCGATTTTTCACACCAAAGCACCAAAAATGCCACCAAAGGCCTTCTGAGGTTCTTGCAAAACAGGGACTACCTGGAACAGATTTTTCTCAAGTCATCAAAAGTTTGTGTTTCTAGAGTTTATATTTAGCTGACAATATTGCTGTCACTTTATATAGCTTAAGACTGTTCTTTGGACTAGAGCTCATATGTCTTGGAATGCTTTGACTCATGAATTGTTTCTCCTGATAATGTTACATCACGTAATCACCTCTGTCTAATTTGTTAGTATCTGCTGCAAGAGGCAAGCAACTACCCTGAAGACTGGCCTGTCTACCGTACTACCTTCAGAAATCAATAATGATCACACGTGTTTCTGTGTATGCAGCTTCTTCCTTGGGTCAAAACTTGAGAAAGATAAAATCAATCTACACTTTATGCTTGATGAAAATTAAATTGAATTTTTCTCATAGTTTATCTACCCATAACTTGTTGGGCTCTTTGCTTTTAAAATCCAGGCTCAGAATATTAAAATGAAAGCAGTCACTTAACAATAAGAGCAAAAGCAAACAATGGCTACTATAAATATTAACTTAGAGGATTTTAATCAAGCACAATGACTTTATAGCTTAACCAAAAGACCCCTAAGTGACTGGAGGAAAGGAAAGCTATCCACAATATGGCAGAATGAATTTATATATATATATATATGTATATATATCCACACACACATATATATACACATATGTTCATGGTAAGTTTCTCCTTCATATAAAATAAAAACCTTAACTTTAAACACCACACATGCCTTGTCAGCTTGAAACCAGCCTAACAAGGAAACCTAATTATAAAATATTTTTTGTAATTATTAATTTAAAATGCTAAAGCAAAATAATAACTTCTTAGATAGAGTAGGAATTTCACTGTATAAATTTTGACTTTTACCTCTAATAATAATAGAAAAAAATTACATAGATTTTTTTTTTTTTTTTTTTTTTTTTTTTTTTTTTTTTTTGCTTTTTGGGTCACACCCAGCGATGCTCAGGGGTTACTCCTGGCTCTGCACTCAGGAATTGCTCCTGGCAGTGCTTGGGGGACCATATGGGATGCCGGGGATCGAACCTGGGTCGGCCGCATGCAAGGCAAACGCCCTACCCGCTGTGCTATCGCTCCGGCCCTACATAGATTTTTTTTAAATGAAGACACACAGTGACAGTGAACAAAATTATATAAAGAAGCTAATCTCTGAGATTCTTCTTTAGCTTAATAAAGCAACCCCACAGTTCCTCTCTTTCATGTAAAGAAATAGCATAAATTTCAAGTTCCTAGCAAATAAGAGGAGGAGAAGGAAGAGAAGGGGGAGGGGTAAAGAAGGAAGGAAGGGGAGAGGAAGGAGGAGGGGCAAAGGGAAAGAGGAGGAGAGAAACAACCATGGTTTTGCAGTTCATTTTCAGTTTGTCTACTTAATGAAAACCTCATTGTACAATCCTGAAAACCATTTCCAGCAGGCAAAGTATTTCTGATTCAGCAGAGGTTACACAAGCATCAAAGCAGTTAAATATAGGTGCCAAGCCGCATTGCCAGGAGCTCTTAGTACTGTGAGTTAGTGTTACCTGACAGCTTAGTGAATATAAAATTACTTGTTTCTTCAATTGAAGACAATCAAATTGTCACCTTCCATTGTAATAAAGCACAACTAGTGATCAGCAAAGTGCAAACATAATTACCATGAAGAAAACAAAAAATCAAATCTAAATCTCTCTACAGAGTAAACACATCTATCTGCCTTCCCAAAAAAAGGAGTGCAATTTAATACTGAAAGCTATGATGCAATTTTTAGGTTCTTTAACAATAATATTTATTAGTTTTTCATTAAATTATAATAAAAAACAAAGCAAATTGATTTAAAAGTGAATACGGATACCAGCAAGAGTACTACACAGTGCTGCAACTTTCAATAGTACAATGCCAGCCACTTACATATTTCTGCATTTAGGGCAATAATGCTAAGTGTATGTCAGCAGCATGTCCATTTTAAAAACCATGCTTTCAGGGATCTCTTTATAACCTGGAAACCTTTCTGAGGATTGGAAAAAAATGGGTAGGCTCCAACCTCAAAAGCTTGTCTTGATTTTTCCTTAAAAAGAAAAAAAGTTTTGCTTTATTTTTGTCTTCTAAAATGACATTATTTTTGAGGTTGAAAATTCACCTCAAAAATTGATTTAGAATCTCTATCCAAGTTTAGAAAAATAACCAAGAACAGGGTACACGTTCACAACTATTATTGAGTCATTCAGTATCTGGAGTTCTTGTCCGAATTTTGTGACCAGATTGGCCCACTATCAAAGTGATTTCTGTAACCCAAAGTTGGGTTGGTATTAAAGCACTGAAAATTTGATGTGGTTCTCTACAGATCCTCAAAATATAAATATAAATGGGCTTTAGACAAACCAAATTTTTTAAAGTTCTCTAGAAAAGTGATATTAAGATTTTTAAAACATTCAGATTTGTATCATTCTTTTCAGTATGACAAGTTATCCCACTCATAACCTAAGAGTTTTCTTCTTTTATCAACAATGACCTTTTTAATGGTAAAGTATCTCATATTTACTGATATTATATTTTGACTTAATACCATAGTCCTAAATAATATCTATTCTAACACAAAAAGGGATCAGCTGAAGCAGAGGTGAAAATACTGCACCAGAATGAATACGAAATGTATTAGGGACCATCAACATCATATTCAGACATTTGTAATCAGATAGATCTTTCCTTGAAATGAGTCTTTCATCTTTTATGAATCTGAAATGGCCAATCAGTCTAAATTGGCATTCCTATTCCTCTATTTTATTATAGGAGGGTAAGATGAAGCTCTGGGGTGGATTTTCTGGTCAAATTAGAAGTAGAATCAGAACAGGAGATAGACAAAATCTGAACTCTAGTTGCAGGTTATACTGTAATTCAAAACAAATTTCATAACATTAAAAAGTCAAGGTGTGAGAAATAAGCCTATTTTACAAAATAATATTTTTCCTGATCTTTCAAGAAATACAAAAATGTTTTTTTTTCAAGGGACTTGCTTATGAACCTAACACAATAAAAACCTCCAGAGTGAAGGAAATGCAGTGTTTTTTCTTTTAACTTCAATGATAAGTAACTTAATACATTACTAAAATTACACTCATACGGAATACTCCTCACAACATATAATAATAAAGTTTGAACAAGAGGAAGGAAAGGAAATCTGTTGCCATAGAATGTCTTCCAGACACAGAGAGATTAATGCTTGCATATATATTATCATAATCTTATGGTAAGTAGAAGAAAAATAGAAAACACTGGGAAAACTCTGCTTTATTTTTTCAAAGATTATAATATATTCCCCATGGAGACAGGATCATGTCTGCCTTGTCCATTACTGGATTCCCAGTCTCCAACCAGTATGCAACACTTTACAAATAATAATATTGGGGAAAAAAACTAAAGGGAAAGTCAGAAAGGAAAAGGCAAGAAAATCAGTTTTTTTTTTAATTAAAGGGAATAATCTGAAAAATACAACTCATAACCTAAATATTCTTTTTTTTTTATCAAACATATTCCTTAACATGTGAGTTATTTGATTCACATATCTATAGCCCCAATATGGAGTTTCCTCTCCTATCTCTGAAATGTAAGTCACCAAATGGCTGTTATACATTTATACCATATACCCCGCTGTGTCATGTTTAGGTAGCACTGTAGCACTGTCATCCCGTGGTTCATCGATTTGCTTGAGTGGGCACCAGTAACATCTCCATTGTGAGATTTGTTGTTACTGTTTTTGGCATATCAAATATGTAGCTTGCCAGGCTCTGCCGTGTGGGTGGGATACTCTCGATAGCTTTTCAGGTTCTCCAAGAGGGACAGAGGAATCGAACCCGGGTCAGCCGCGTGCAAAGCAAACACCCTAGCCTCTTTGCTATAGCTCCAGCCCATGTCATGTTTAACAAAATTAAAATTAAATTCATCAATAGTTTCCTCTCTAGCCTCATTCATTTATTATTAACCAGAAAAGTATCATTCTCAAATCCTCCTCCAAGTTAAAAACATAAACATAAACATAAACATAAACTCTATATCCATTCGTTACATTGGTTTTTTTTTTATTTTGGGGACATCCCTGGCAATACTGAGGGGTTATTTCTGACTGTATACTCAGAAATCATTCCTGAGAGTGCTCAGGGGACCATATGGAATGCTAGGAATCAAATCCAGTTCAGCTGTATGCAAGGAAAATACTTTACCCACTCTCTGGCCCCACTATTCATTCTTGTTCTTAAAAGCCAGTCTTTGAGGAACGCTTCCATCAACGTTTCCTTAATCCCATTTCTCATACTCCTACCTTCTTACCACACTCACTTTAGTATAGGACTTCAGTACACTTCATATCTAGACTTTTGCAGCAGACTCTAAAATAGTTTCCTTGATTTCATTTTTCTTTCCCTTTCCAAATGAAACTAACTGCCAACCCTTTTATCAGATCACTCTCTTATCACTCACTGGCTCTTCCCTGATGAAATTAATAAGTCCAAACCCCTGAGAGGCATTCAAGGTCCTCCCTCCAGATACAACCAATCTTTCTACCCAGGTCTAACTTATCTTTTAGTAGTCTGCATTTTAATCTCCTATTCTACTAAACTGGTACTTACTGCCCCCAACTAGGTCTTTATTATGTATATACCAACCCACCCCTACTTCCCTCACCGTCCATTTCTATCACTAGGAAACAGACTGACACTATTTCAGGCAATTGTGATCTACCTTTTTTCCCCTAATTGTTTCCATTAAGAAATCTGAAGATTTTAGTTTTATAACACTCAACACTTAATGCATTCAATTTTACATAACCTTTTAAAATGTATAACAGGGCCAGAGAAATGGTACAGTGGGTAAGGTGTTTGCCTTGCACCACGGCCAAACAGGATTTGATCTCTGTCACCCCAAATGGTTCCCTGAGACACCAGGACTGATCCCTGAGTTTAGGGTCAGAAGTAAGCCCTGAGGACTGACAGATGTGACCCCAAAAGCAAACAAAAAAGTGTTACTGTTATATTTTACAAGTAATTCCAACCAACAAAAAATTTAAAAAGAACAAAATCCTGGCTTCTCTGTCGTCTCATACTTTCTAATACAGTATTTTACACAAAAGAAATAATAATTATATTCCCAATTATTTGAAATTATTTAAAAATATAAATAAATGTAGGGCTTTGAAGTTGGTTTGTAAACTGATTTCCCAGTACTTTCTCCTCTTCCCCAACCATAGGAAGTTAATTTGTTGGATGTGAGGGTTATCTGGCTGCTACATCTGTCACCCCATTGATCTCTAGAGGTGACTCAACTGATCTGGCTGGCTAGGCAGGTGTTCCCTTCCTCTCTCACAGCTCCTTAATTTGACTGCTCATTAGAAGAAATAACCTTCCCTAAACAGAGATGTACTGTCCCTCCATTGAAGGTATATGAGTAGCTCTGTTCCCCTGCTAGAACCTCCAAACAAGATCTCAAGGAAGTTAATTTATTTTTTAATCAAATACTTTCTATAACATAAGAGCAAAAATCACTAGTATATATTGTCAGAAAAAAACTAAAAAATATAAATTGTTGAACAAACATATAAATGAATGGATAGGGAGGAAGGGATGGATGGATGGATGGATGGATGGATGGATGGATGGATGGATGGATGGATAGATAGATAGATATTGAAAAGACTGTTTAGATGACACATAAATAGTACTTATTATATGGCTAGAAAGTTCTACTCACTATATTATTTCATTCAGGTCTCAAAATGGCACCCCTAGGGACTCTCATTTATTGTTGGGAATGCTGACTTGTCTAACCATTTATTTTATTTTATTTTATTTTACCTTATTTAATGAATCATCATGAGACACATTTACAGACTTATAGACTTTCATGATTGCATTTCACTCATACAATGTTCAAGTACCCATCTTAGAAAACAATATGGACATTCCTCAAAAAACTAGAAATCAAGATCCCATTTGACCAGTACCACTTCTAGGAATATGCCCTGAGGGCTCAAAAAACACATAACAGAACACAAAAATACCTGCATTTTTATGTTCGTTACAGCACTATTCACCATAGCCAGAAGAATGCCCAAGAACACATGAACACATGACTGGATAAAGAAAATATGGCATATCTACACAATAGAATACTATGCAGTCACAAGGAAAAATTAAGTCATGAAATTTTCCTATAAATTGATGGACATGGAGAGTACCACTCTAAGTGAAATGAGTCAGAAAGAGAGGGACAGACACAGAATGATTTTACGCATTTGTGGGATATAAAAAATACAGTATGAGACTAATATCAAAGACTAGAAGAAATAGGGGCCAGGAGGAATGGTCCTCAATTGGAAGCTTGTCACAAGAATGTGGGGCTGAGGACAGTTTGGTTAGAGAAGGGATAACTATGACAATACTAGTTGGAAATAATCACTCTCAACAAGACCTGAGTGGTGAAAGTAGGTAAAGGGATATACATGATAACCTTTCAGTACCTATATTGCAAACCATAGTGCCCCAAAGGGGAGACAGGGAGGAGGAAGAAAAGGAAGAGGAGGAGGAGGAGAAGAAAAGAGGAAGAGGAAGAAGAAGAGGAAGAAGGAGGAGGAGGAGGAGAAGAAAATGAAGAAGGAGGAGGCAGAGGAGGAGGAGGAGGAGGAAGAAGAAGAAGAGGACGAAGGAAAAGGAGGAAGAGAAGAAGAAGAAGAAGAAGAAGAAGAAGAAGAAGAAGAAGAAGAAGAAGAAGAAGAAGAAGAAGAAGAAGAAGAAGGAAGAGGAGGAGGAGGAGGAGGAGGAGGAGGAGGAGGAGGAGGAGGAGGAGGAGGAGGAGGAGGAGGAGGAGGAGGAGGAGGAGGAAGAGGAGGAGGAGGAGGAGGAGAAGGAGGAGGAGGAGGAAGAAGAGGAAGAAGGAGGAGGAGGAAGAGAAGAAGAAGAAGAAGAAGAAGAAGAAGAAGAAGAAGAAGAAGAAGAAGAAGAAGAAGAAGAAGAAGAAGAAGAAGAAAACATTGTATGACTGAAACCCAATCATGAATAACTTTGTAATTGTATATCCCATGATTAATTCAATGAAATAAATTAAAAATGACATCTCTGTTTTACAAATAAGAGAATCAAACATAACAAAAGTATTTTTAAGATAAAACTTGCCTAAGATTCAACCCAGAAAATAAATTACAAAAAACGGAATTTGAACTCAAGTTCAAATTGGAAGATCAAGTCTTCCCAGATCAAATAATCAGGGAAGATATTATTGGGATTAATAGCACGTAAGAGTGACCTAAATTAAGTAAATTATTAAATTATTAATCGTTTTCAATGATCATCAAAATTTTCTTTACTAATTAATTCTATTTTTAATATTCTAGTTATATATTTGACTACTTTAATTCAAACTTATTTGAATAATTTGCTCTCTTTTCTGTTTTTTTTCTTTTGACCTCTAGAAATGATGCTGCTCAGTGAGAGACTGGTAGGGGGAGGGAGAGAGAGGGAGAGTAGAGGAGAAAGAGGAAGGCAGATAACCCTCTAATCCATTTGATTCTCATACTAGACAATTTGACAATAAAAGTGGATACAGAAGTTTATGGAACTGGACTTATTAGCCATAGAGTTTCACTGCAGTTTCCAGACAGAATTTTTTAAAATACCTATTAGCTAACTATCCTTGATTTTCCAATAATTCCATAGCATGCTTTTTCTGGTCAATCTAGATGATCAACATTTAACAAATTGTACAAACCACTGTGAGATAAAATAAGGATGTCCTTGCTCATTGAAGGTCTAAAAAGCATACGATCAAATTTCCAACTTCTATTTCTTCCTAGAGAAGACACACCGGGAGTATCAGATACAACTAGAGCTGCATCTGTGCAAAGGTAGGTGTTGAGGACAGCCTTGAGGGAAGATGGGAGGAGAACCTTGAAACAGTTTTATGTACTTAACACACCAGCTCTAGAGTTCAGGGAATGTCAAGTAATTGAGATAGCTTTTTAAACTATGATTAGCATGTAGCATCTCATGTACTCTAGCTTGTATGTGGGGAATTGTAGGAAAAAATTATACCTAAGCACACGCATTTTAATAAATTGCAATTGTGAAAGCTGAAAAAAGGATTTTCACCATCCACTCCCTTACTTTTAGCTATTTGCTTTAAGTTTCTCACTTAGATTTGATGTTAACATTTTGTAATGAACAGCTTTGGGAAAACATGAGAATCCAATTGTTTCTATGAGCCATTGCACAGAATTGTTTAGCTATTATTATAAAAGATAATTAAGATAATCTATTGACTGTCTTGCATGCAAAACATTTTGCTGCTATACACATACATAGGTACATCTATCAATCACAGAATGTCTGGCTTTCCCAAGCTATGCTATTTGCTAGGGGAAAAAATCTTGCATTACTTATCCAGTTCTGTTTTTCCCTCTCAAATAAGCACCACTTCAAATTTCTCAAGACTAAGTGTGAAAGTCCCTTGAAATTATTTACAATTATAATGCCTAATCTATTAAACTTTACTTCTTCAAAAGCAAAATTTTTATCTGTATCCATATTGCCTAGAACTGGAAAACCACCAGTATTAACAGAATCCATTGCTAGAAGGAAATGTGGTAGCGTCAAAGAAATAGAGGTTTAGATCCCAGACTTCTTGTTCATTCTGTGAACTAGTTACTTGGCTCTCAGTTTCCATGTCCCCATCTGTAAAATTAGAGTCTACATAAATTCCTTTAAGAGT